>NC_091224.1:2608444-2678444 GCF_040958095.1 Procambarus clarkii
TTCTGTACTCTGTACCCCTTCTTCTGTACCCCCAATTAGACTATTTTACAGGAACTTCTTTTCGACGGCTCATAAAACGGGGGAAAGGATCCTGAAAGATATTGTTGATAGGAACGTTATCCCTACAGAAAAAATCAGAAAATACAATTGATAATTTATTATAAAACCAAAAAAACGGCCAATCTACTCATGAAAAACCCGCCAGACACCAAGCAGAATGCTTTGAAGGAGACCAACGTCGTCTATGCCTTTAAATGCCCACCTGGGGACTGTAAGCCCCAAAGAACTCAGTATATAGGCAAGACAACAACGTCTCTTTCTAGACAACTAACAATGCATAAGCAACAGGGAGCCCTTAAGGAACACATAATCTTGGAGGACGGGCTGCATAATCTCTTCTCACAACCAGACCATCACCAGAGAAATCTTAACAAACAACACAGAAATCATTGATAGATACAGCGATAGCAGGCAGCTTGACATCTGCGAGGCACTACACATCAAGAAGTCAACACCAGCAATCAACAGCCAATTAATGCACAACTATATTCTACCTACTTCAAGACTCCGCTCCAATATAGAAGCACCAAGAAATATGAGCCAATAGGCCCTCTGCAATTACTTCCATTCTTACCTTCAATACCCATTGTTTCGTGTTCTGTCTTGTGTTGAAAGTTTGTTTTCACCTCATCCAAAACTGTTGTAACACATCACCTCACCCAAATGCATATATATGCATATATATATATATATATATATATATATATATATATATATATATATATATATATATATATATATATATATATATATATATATATATAATATATTAGTATATTTTGGTAGCAGTCTTTCCTGTAGACATATATTATTAAATATGACCGAAAACGTAAGATTAATAATTCTAACACGAATTTTCTCAATCTTTCGTACATTTCTTTTCACTGTTGGAGGTAAATCAAAAATCAATTCTCCAAAATTCATTTTTATTTCTAGTCTGACGCGACACGAGCGCGTTTCGTAAAACTTATTACATTTTCAAAGACTTTAGTTTACACATACACAACTGAATAAAACTTACACATCTCCGATTTGTTTATATCTACATTTGAGTGAGGTGGATGGGGTGAGGTGGTATTAATAGGGTATTAATTTCATCAACACAAGACAGAACACGAAACAATGGGTATTGAATAGAAGTGTTTGTAGAAAGCCTATTGGTCCATATTTCTTGATGCTTCTATATTGGAGCGGAGTCTTGAGGTGGGTAGGTCTGATGTCCAGACCGAGTGAGATGGCCCGGAAAGTAGAGTTGGAAATTCTGTTGGACGACATATTCGACCTCGAGACACAAAAGAAGGTCACTACCAAAGATACCTTACAAGCAGAACTTATAGCAGAAGGAGGAAAGAATCGAGGCAATTACAGAAGCACCATACTGTCCCCCGAGCTTAAAGCGGCAGCTAAAAGCCTTCGTGAGAACAAGGAGATAGTTGTCAGGAGAGGTGACAAGTCGCCAATATATGTCATTCTTAAAAAAGACGAATATCTGACGAAAATGAACATCATACTCTCTGACCAAACTAAGTTCCAAAGGGTAACGAAGGACACTACAGCCGAATTAAAAGCAAAAGTCAACAAACTGATCGAAACTGTGAACGCCAAGAAATCCGGACTCCACCTGCCAAAGATCATTGGGGAATATAAACCTGGATATGCGTATGGAAATGTCAAGACACACAAGCCTGGAAACCCACTTCGGCCAATCATTAGCCAGATACCCACACCCACGTACAGACTGGCGAAGCGACTCAACGGCCTGCTGACTCCTTATGTTCCTTGCGCCTTCAGCCTGAAGTCTCCAAAGGAATTTGTTGACTTACTGCGGGGCACACGGGCCACAGGGATAAGAGCCTCGTTGGACGTAGAATCGCTGTTTACCAACGTACCTGTGGACGAGACAATCGGAATGATAGCCGACAGAGTGTATCGTGATCCAGCCTGTATTCCTCTTGACATACCAGAAAATATTCTGAGGAAACTACTCCAAGCTTGTACTAAAGAGGCACCCTTCTTGAGCCCGGATGGGCACATGTATAAGCAAGTAGATGGGGTCGCCATGGGTTCTCCCCTAGGTGTCCTGTTTGCAAACTTCTACATGGGTACCATCGAGCAAAAAGTCTTAGTCGACATGAACTTGAAACCGGCCATATACTGCAGGTATGTTGATGACATTTTTACACAGGTACCTGATGTCAGACATCTGCAGGAGCTAAAGGAGGCATTTGAGCAGAGTTCCGTGCTGCGTTTCACTTACGAGATGGAAAAGGATGGGAAGCTGCCCTTTCTAGATGTAACAGTCATGGAAAAGAGCGGAGGTTTCCACACTGCAGTCTACACTAAGGAAACGAACATAGGAATGTGCCTAAATGCCAACAGCGACTGCCCAGACAGGTACAAGAGGAGTGTTGTTAACGGATATGTCGACCGTGCTCTCAGCCACAGCTCAGAATGGAAGCAAGTCGACGAAGAACTCTGTAGGGTAAGGCAGGTCCTAGTCAACAACGGCTTCTCCAATGGTTTCGTCGAAGACATCATAAGAAGGAAAGTGAAAAGCCATGCAACCTCGGAAGAGACAACTAACACAACACCTATACCCCCTATTAGACTATTTTACAGGAACTTCTTTTCCACAGCTCATAAAACGGAGGAAAGGGTCCTGAAAGATATTGTTAATAGAAACGTTATCCCTACAGACAAAAATCAGAGGATACAACTGACGATTTACTATAAAACCAGAAAAACGGCCAGCCTACTCATGAGAAACTCTCCAGACACAAAACAGAACGCTTTAAAAGAGACTAACGTCGTCTATGCCTTCAAATGCCCTCTTGGGGACTGTAAGCTCCAAAAAACCCAGTATATAGGCAAGACAACAACATCTCTTTCTAGGCGTTTAACGATGCATAAGCAACAGGGCTCCATTAAGGAACATATAATCTCTTCCCACAACCAAACCATCGCCAGAGAAATCCTAGTAAACAACACAGAAATCATCAATAGATACAGCGATAGCAGGCGGCTTGACGTTTGCGAGGCACTACACATCAAGAAGTCAACACCAGCAATCAACAGCCAATTATTGCACAACTATATTCTACCCACCTCAAGACTCCACTCCAATATAGAAGCATCAAGAAATATGGACCAATAGGCTTTCTACAAACACTTCTATTCAATACCCATTGTTTCGTGTTCTGTCTTGTGTTGATGAAATTAATACCCTATTAATACCACCTCACCCCATCCACCTCACTCAAATGTAGATATAAACAAATCGGAGATGTGTAAGTTCTATTCAGTTGTGTATGTGTAAACTAAAGTCTTTGAAAATGTAATAAGTTTTACGAAACGCGCTCGTGTCGCGTCAGACTAGAAATAAAAATGAATTTTGGAGAATTGATTTTTGATTTACCTCCAACAGTGAAAAGAAATGTACGAAAGATTGAGAAAATTCGTGTTAGAATTATTAATCTTACGTTTTCGGTCATATTTAAAAATATATATAATATATATATATATATATATATATATATATATATATATATATATATATATATATATATATATATATATATATATATATATTATACATATATATATAAAGGGGGTACTCAGTAGTGCCCAGGCCTCCCTCCTGTCAGTTACATACGTAATAAAGAGGACCTAGGAGCGCTTCAATCAAAGTTTCTCACTCCATCTTAACCCTCTTCTTGCCAGCAGCTTTCTTTAAACTGCCGCGCCCTTATCCACCTTCACAGGAGAGATCATTTGCCTCTAATTGTTTAATTAGTCTCTGCTGAGGCACAGTTTCTAATGCTTTCCTAATTTCAAAATACACAATTAAGCACGATTTTCCTCTGTCAATAGCTGGGATTATACTAGAACAGAATGAAAGAAAATATGCTAAGCATGAACGGCCTTTAGTAAAACCATGTTCTGTAGCCTTTATTGATCATCGTTCCTTAAGACACAAGCCAAGTGACTGTTATTAGCGATTCAGGACATTTTCCGGCAATAAATGTTAAAGTAACTGGTCAGTTGTTGGAGACGTGTGATCCATCTCCCGGCCTGGTAGTGTGACCCATCTCCCGGCCTGGTAGTGTGATCCATCTCCCGTCTTGGTAGTCACCACAATATAAGCCGCCCTCATGGCTTCTCTTAGTCCACCTCACGCCTTCTTTGTAGGTTTATGGAACTGTTATTATTATTGGTTTCAATGTCATTTGGGGTCCCTGTGGTACAGTCGGGTTCGTTCTCGACTCACAATCGAGAATTCCGGGTTCGAATCCCGGGCAGGACAGAAATAGTTGGGCGCATTTCCTATCATCTAATGTCTCCGTTCACCTAGCAGTAAGCAGGTACTCAGAAGTTAATAAGCTTGTTGTGGGGTTGCATCTTGGGCGGGTCAGTAATACGACCTGAGGGGGGGGGGGGAGGCGGGGCAGAGGGGGACCTCGATATAAGCCTAACGTGTATGAATACACTCTGGCTGCTTGTCCCCCGTCACAATGAATTAATATTAATTAAATTATTATTTACCTAAATAAAAATTGAAGGAAGTGATAAAGTATTTGTTATAAACACTATTAGTGTCCGCCGAGCTAGTCAGCCATACATATTAAGACACAGTAACTCTCCCTACCTTCAACATTCAAGTATATTTGAGCACAATTGGATGTATAATTTACATTTACCAACATTTGTATACAAGACCTTGAGGCCACCTTTCATTTAATCCAATGTTCCACTTACGTGTTACGAGAGCCGAGCCTCCACCAGATAATAATTTATCTGGTGGCATTTCTTGGAGCTGCTGGTGGGAGATTCCCAAGCTGACTGTTGGTATTTTGATGGGATCAGATCTGATCTTTCCATTGACGGTCTCGGGCCGCGTCGGGGATTTCTGAAATATTCTTTCTGGAATGTGAATTCATTTTCCACTTACAAATAAGACTTTACAATCATTTCTGCTGAGAGTTTTCTGTTCCTTTTTCTTTAATACGTACCCAGGGTTGACTGGTTGATTGACGCAGCCTCATTAACTAAAGAAATCCATGACAAATAGTCGCTTAATGTTTATTACGTAATTTAATAATTTTAATTTATTGAGTCAATCTGTTTTAGCAACACCTGTACTCTGGGCTCTGGACTCTTATTGACTCTACAGTCCATAATTACTCGGAATTTATTCCTTCTTGGCATTAAATGAGGAGTCAGACGCCCTGATCAGTATTATCATCTTCAGTATTAAGTGTTGTCTTCCAAATAGGGTCATATTGGGCTGTTAAGGTTAGGGTTCTCGATGCCTGGAATAGTTGTTAGGTCAGAGTTTATGGTGAGGTCGTTGATTTTGGTTTTGCCTTGAATATTATAAAGGATGTTGAATCCGTACGATTGTCTTGGCCACTTTCTTATATAATTAAACATGCGTCTTAACTAAGTATTAGGTTATGCTTTCAAGTCTTTGGAAACATAATTTTCATGCTGTTTTGTCAGGTTAGCATTGTTTCTTAACTCCCACCACAGTACTCTTAACTTAGCGTCAGTCTCTTCTCTCTTACCTGATCATCTTTATTCTTCCTTTTTATTTTCTCTTTCATGTGAGTACCTTAACTCTGCCCCGGGTCCCTGTACTCTCGCTTGTGTACGTTAGTTGTCCAGCCCGTCCTCCTAAGGTCTCCCAACCTCAAGAAAACCATCAATTTAAAATGTCCTCTCCTAACCTGCCAAAGGACCCACAACAGAAAACGGAACAGTACGTCATTTTCGCGAGCCGCTTCCATTTTCTAGTACGACAATATTTAGCCTTATGTAATGCATTCGAGCGAAATGCGACGTTTTTAGTAGAACAGGTTGACCTGTCACCTTGATTCCATCACCCTCAACTTGTGCCTTCACTGTGAACTGGTCCCTCAACATGTGCATCTGTTGTAGATGTTGTATTACTGTTGTAGATGTTGTTATTACTGTTGTAGATGTTGTATTACTGTTGTAGATGTTGTATTACTGTTGTAGATGTTGTTATTACTGTTGTAGATGTTGTATTACTGTTGTAGATGTTGTTATTACTGTTGTAGATGTTGTTATTACTGTTGTAGATGTTGTATTACTGTTGTAGATGTTGTTATTACTGTTGTAGATGTTGTATTACTGTTGTAGATGTTGTTATTACTGTTGTAGAAACCTAAACAAAAAATATTTGGTTAAGTCCTCGCGGTGGAAGAGTAAGAATGACTAAATAAAACGATCTTAAAGCTACATCTAAGAAAGCAAGTGGTTCATCTAAGTGTAAGTGATAAATGGAGGTCAGGTCTTTTATGTGTGTGAGATCACACTTCCTCACCGAGCTGGAGACGCCCGGGGCCAGATCACACCCCCAGGTGAAGCACAGGCTGTGGTATACCTGTCACACGGGGGTATACCACGGGGGATATATTGTCACACGGGGGTATACCACGGGGGATATATTGTCACACGGGGGTATACCACGGGGGATATATTGTCACACGGGGGTATACCACGGGGGATATATTGTCACACGGGGGTATACCACGGGGGATATAGTCACACGGGGGTATACTACGGGGGATATATTGTCACACGGGGGATATACCACGGGGGATATATTGTCACACGGGGGTATACCACGGGGGATATATTGTCACACGGGGGATATACCACGGGGGATATAGTCACACGGGGGTATACTACGGGGGATATATTGTCACACGGGGGATATACCACGGGGGATATATTGTCACACGGGGGTATACCACGGGGGATATATTGTCACACGGGGATATACCACGGGGGATATAGTCACACGGGGGTATACTACGGGGGATATATTGTCACACGGGGGATATACCACGGGGGATATATTGTCACACGGGGGATATACCACGGGGGATATATTGTCACACAGGGGGTATACTACGGGGGATATATTGTTTAGACTGTTACAGCCCCGCTCCTGTGCCAGGTGAGTCCACTACGGGCTCACCATAGCCCGTGCTACTTGCCCCGCTCCTGTGCCAGGTAAGTCCACTACGGGCTCACCATAGCCCGTGCTACTTGCCCCGCTCCTGTGCCAGGTAAGTCCACTACGGGCTCATCATAGCCCGTGCTACTTGCCCCGCTCCTGTGCCAGGTGAGTCCACAACGGGCTCGCCATAGCCCGTGCTACTTGAAACTTTTTGTTCCGAATAGCTGAATGTAAAACAAAGTCTAGATCAGGCGAGTTAGTTCCAGAGGCATGAATTGATCACGTGACTGAAGACCTTAAACAATCAGCAGTTAACCATGTCTTTAGAAAGTCAGGATGGGGCGTGAGCGGGTGACTAGCGGAGTCAAGTTACGACATTCGAATTGGGAGGAGTCGAGTTGGAGAGGCTGTTAGGAAGAGAAGGTCACACCAGTCTTGGGTTCGAGGCCCGGGGAGACGAGATCCCTAGCCTAAGGTCTTGGGCAGCTCTGTCAACTGTGAAGGGTCGAACCCTGTGAGAGGTGTGTGATTATAGGTACACGTGTTGATACATTAAACAAGGAGGACGACCTTAAAGGATGGTAAGTTAGGGTTTAGTAAGTTGGTGCTATGTGGACCGTTATGGTTCTGTTGTGTGGACCGTTAGGGTTCTGTTGTGTGGACCGTTATGGTTCTGTTGTGTGGACCGTTATGGTTCTGTTGTGTGGACCGTTAGGGTTCTGTTGTGTGGACCGTTAGGGTTCTGTTGTGGGGACCGTTAGGGTTCTGTTGTGTGGACCGTTAGGGTTCTGTTGTGTGGACCGTTAGGGTTCTGTTGTGTGGACCGTTATGGTTTTGTTGTGTGGACCGTTATGGTTCTGTTGTGTGGACCGTTAGGGTTCTGTTGTGTGGACCGTTAGGGTTCTGTTGTGTGGACCGTTAGGGTTCTGTTGTGGGGACCGTTATGGTTCTGTTGTGTGGACCGTTAGGGTTCTGTTGTGTGGACCGTCATGGTTCTGTTGTGTGGACCGTCATGGTTCTGTTGTGTGGACCGTCATGGTTCTGTTGTGTGGACCGTTAGGGTTCTGTTGTGTGGACCGTTAGGGTTCTGTTGTGAGGACCGTTATGGTTCTGTTGTGTGGACCGTTGGGGTTCTGTTGTGTGGACCGTTGGGGTTCTGTTGTGTGGACCGTTAGGGTTCTGTTGTGTGGACCGTTAGGGTTCTGTTGTGTGGACCGTTAGGGTTCTGTTGTGTGGACCGTTAGGGTTCTGTTGTGGGGACCGTTAGGGTTCTGTTGTGTGGACCGTTAGGGTTCTGTTGTGTGGACCGTTAGGGTTCTGTTGTGTGGACCGTTAGGGTTTTGTTGTGGGGACCGTTAGGGTTCTGTTGTGGGGACCGTTAGGGTTCTGTTGTGTGGACCGTTAGGGTTCTGTTGTGTGGACCGTTAGGGTTCTGTTGTGTGGACCGTTAGGGTTCTGTTGTGTGGACCGTTAGGGTTCCGTTGTGTGGACCGTTAGGGTTCTGTTGTGGGGATCGTTAGGGTTCTGTTGTGTGGACCGTTAGGGTTCTGTTGTGGGGACCGTTAGGGTTCTGTTGTGTGGACCGTTAGGGTTCTGTTGTGTGGACCGTTAGGGTTCTGTTGTGTGGACCGTTAGGGTTCTGTTGTGGGGATCGTTAGGGTTCTGTTGTGTGGACCGTTAGGGTTCTGTTGTGTGGACCGTTAGGGTTCTGTTGTGTGGACCGTTAGGGTTCTGTTGTGTGGACCGTTAGGGTTCTGTTGTGTGGACCGTTAGGGTTCTGTTGTGTGGACCGTTAGGGTTCTGTTGTGGGGATCGTTAGGGTTCTGTTGTGTGGACCGTTAGGGTTCTGTTGTGTGGACCGATAGGGTTCTGTTGTGTGGACCGTTAGGGTTCTGTTGTGGGGATCGTTAGGGTTCTGTTGTGTGGACCGTTAGGGTTCTGTTGTGTGGACCGTTAGGGTTCTGTTGTGTGGACCGTTGGGGTTCTGTTGTGTGGACCGTTGGGGTTCTGTTGTGGGGATCGTTAGGGTTCTGTTGTGTGGACCGTTAGGGTTCTGTTGTGTGGACCGTTGGGGTTCTGTTGTGTGGACCGTTGGGGTTCTGTTGTGTGGACCGTTGGGGTTCTGTTGTGTGGACCGTTGGGGTTCTGTTGTGGGGATCGTTAGGGTTCTGTTGTGTGGACCGTTAGGGTTCTGTTGTGGGGATCGTTAGGGTTCTGTTGTGTGGACCGTTAGGGTTCTGTTGTGTGGACCGTTAGGGTTCTGTTGTGTGGACCGTTAGGGTTCTGTTGTGTGGACCGTTAGGGTTCTGTTGTGGGGACCGTTAGGGTTCTGTTGTGGGGACCGTTGGGGTTCTGTTGTGTGGACCGTTGGGGTTCTGTTGTGGGGACCGTTAGGGTTCTGTTGTGGGGACCGTTAGGGTTCTGTTGTGGGGACCGTTAGGGTTCTGTTGTGTGGACCGTTAGGGTTCTGTTGTGTGGACCGTTAGGGTTCTGTTGTGTGGACCGTTAGGGTTCTGTTGTGTGGACCGTTAGGGTTCTGTTGTGGGGATCGTTAGGGTTCTGTTGTGTGGACCGTTAGGGTTCTGTTGTGTGGACCGTTAGGGTTCTGTTGTGTGGACCGTTAGGGTTCTGTTGTGTGGACCGTTAGGGTTCTGTTGTGTGGACCGTTAGGGTTCTGTTGTGTGGACCGTTAGGGTTCTGTTGTGTGGACCGTTAGGGTTCTGTTGTGGGGATCGTTAGGGTTCTGTTGTGTGGACCGTTAGGGTTCTGTTGTGTGGACCGTTAGGGTTCTGTTGTGTGGACCGTTAGGGTTCTGTTGTGTGGACCGTTAGGGTTCTGTTGTGTGGACCGTTAGGGTTCTGTTGTGTGGACCGTTAGGGTTCTGTTGTGGGGACCGTTAGGGTTCTGTTGTGGGGACCGTTAGGGTTCTGTTTTATGGAGCGGGTTTGATTCCAAGGTATGGACCGAGCAGGGTTCACGGTATGGACCGAGCAGGGTTGACGATATGGACCGAGCAGTGTTCACGATATGGACCGAGCAGGGTTCAAGGTATAGACCGAGCAGGGTTCACGATATGGACCGAGCAGGGTTCACGGTATGGACCGAGCAGGGTTCACGATATGGACCGAGCAGGGTTCACGATATGGACCGAGCAGGATCCACGATATGGACCGAGCAGGGTTCGCGGTATGGACCGAGCAGGGTTCACGATATGGACCGAGCAGGGTTCACGATATGGACCGAGCAGGGTTCACGATATGGACCGAGCAGGGTTCAAGGTATAGACCGAGCAGGGTTCACGATATGGACCGAGCAGGGTTCACGGTATGGACCGAGCAGGGTTCACGGTATGGACCGAGCAGGGTTCACGGTATGGACCGAACAGGGTTCACGGTATGGACCGAGCAGGGTTCACGGTATGGACCGAGCAGGGTTCAAGGTATGGACCGAGCAGGGTTCACGGTATGGACCGAGCAGGGTTCACGGTATGGACCGAGCAGGGTTCAAGGTATGGACCGAGCAGGGTTCAAGGTATGGACCGAGCAGGGTTCACGGTATGGACCGAGCAGGGTTCACGATATGGACCGAGCAGGGTTCACGGTATGGACCGAGCAGGGTTCAAGGTATGAACCGAGCAGGGTTCACGGTATGGACCGAGCAGAGTTCACGATATGGACCGAGCAGGGTTCAAGGTATGGACCGAGCAGGGTTCACGGTATGGACCGAGCAGGGTTCACGGTATGGACCGAGCAGGGTTCACGGTATGGACCGAGCAGGGTTCAAGGTATGGACCGAGCAGAGTTCACGATATGGACCGAGCAGGGTTCAAGGTATGGACCGAGCAGGGTTCACGGTATGGACCGAGCAGGGTTCACGATATGGACCGAGCAGGGTTCACGATATGGACCGAGCTGGGTTCACGGTATGGACCGAGCAGGGTTCAAGGTATGGACCGAGCAGGGTTCACGGTATGGACCGAGCAGAGTTCACGATATGGACCGAGCAGGGTTCAAGGTATGGACCGAGCAGGGTTCACGGTATGGACCGAGCAGGGTTCACGGTATGGACCGAGCAGGGTTCACGGTATGGACCGAGCAGGGTTCACGGTATGGACCGAGCAGGGTCCATGATATCCCGAAGGGTATAGATTCATTTCTCTCAATGTTTGCTGACGATGCCAAAATTATGAGAAGGATTAAGAAAGAAGAGGACTGCTTGAGGCTTCAAGAAGATATAGACAAGCTGAAGGAATGGTCGAACAAATGGTTGTTAGAGTTTAACCCAAGCAAATGTAATGTAATGAAGATAGGCGTAGGGAGCAGGAGGCCAGATACATCTGGGAGATGAAATTCTTCATGAGTCAGAGAAAGAAAAAGACTTAGGGGTTGACATCACGCCAGACCTGTCCCATGCAGCCCATATCATGAGGATAACATCAGCGGTATATGCCAGGCTGGCCAACATAAGAACGGCATTCAGAAACTTGTGTAAGGAATCATCCAGAACTTAGTATACCTCATATGTCAGGCCAATCCTGGAGTATGCAGCCCCAGCATGGAGTCCATATCTAGTCAAGGATAAGACTAAACTGGAAAAGGTTCAAAGGTTTGCCACCAGACTAGTACCCGAGCTGAGAGGTATGAGCTACGAGGAGAGACTACGGGAATTAAACCTCACTTCGCTGGAAGACAGAAGAGATAGGGGGGCCATGATCACGACATTCAAGATTCTCAAGGAGAATTGATCGGGTAGATAAAGACAGACTATTTAACACAAGGGGTACACGCACTAGGGGATACAGGTGGAAACTGAGTACCAAAATGAACCACAGAGATATTAGAAATAAATTTTTTAGTGTCAGAGTGGTTGACAAATGGAATGCATTAGGAAATGATGTGGTGGAGGCCTGACTCCATACACAGTTTCAAGTGTAGATATGACAGAGCCCAATAGGCTTAGGAACCTGTACACCTGTTGATTGACGGTTAAGAGGAGGGACCAAAGAGCCAGAGCTTAACCCCTGCAAGCATAATTAGGTGAGTACAATTAGGTGAGTACACACACACACACACACACACACACACACACACTCACACACACTCACTCACTCTCACTCACACTCACACTCTCACTCTCTCTGTGTTATGATGCAGCCTACTAGTTACTGTGTTGTTAGCATTCTTAACTACTTGCTTGCCACCTGGGTGCGTTATTGTCATAAACCTGCCTCTGTATCTGTCTAAGTTACCAACTCAGGTGGAAGTGGGAGTTGCGCCCTAGCAGCCGTGAGGTGAGGATGTATCACCTGGCCTCTCCAGTAGTTGGGGTGTTTGCCACTTTGGTCTGCAGGGGATGTGGGTGTCTTTACCCTCCCTGCTGTTCCCGCCTGGTTGGTGTGGACGTGGCACGTTTGCGATGGGCGGCCGTCTTCCCCCTGTTGTGAGAGTAAACTCTGTGGGCTTGGAGTTTACTGGACGTGCGGGGTACCCTATAGTGGAGCTTGTCATGTGTGACATGCTCCGTATCCCGGTCGTGGACATCTACGGTGTTGAGCTGGTAACTGCTCACTGTGTAGTTATCAAGTTTCGGGGAGAAGCAGTGTACCGTGACTTTCTCCGGCAGTCTGAGGGACGTACCTTGCAACTGCAGGATGGTACCAGCTCTGTGACCATTACGGATCGTAGTGGTGCCATGACATATGTGAGTGTCCATGGGGCCCCCATGGAATTTCCCGAGACCCTCCTCCAGCATTTCTTCCAGTGGTTTGGTGCTGTCATCAGTGTGCAGATGCACACGCTATCTTCAGGCAAGTTTATGGGTATGAGGACCAACATTTGTACCCTAGGAATGCGCCTGAGGTCGGACATTCCATCTTCTGTCCGGCTTTTAAGGTACTACGTCCGGGTGTTCTGTGCCAAGCAGCCGCGGACGTGTTTTTGTTGAGGCCTGTTGGTGCATCAGGCTGCCGGGAGCACTGAGGCTGCGGTTGCTCCCGTGAAAATGTTCAAGGAAGAGGATTTCCCCTCCGCTCCCTGTGGAGAAGGATTCCGGGGGTGAGAGGGGTGGATGTCCCGATCACTGCTGAGGCTTCCCCTGCGTTTCCGAGTACGCCTCCGGATGTTGCGGACTCTCCTCCGGGTGTTGCGGCGCCGTCGGCGGTTCTTCTTGTTCCGGTCGCTGTTCCAACTGCTCTCTAGGGTCTTCTGGGCGGTCTTTGTGCATCGTCGACGCCCGCCTCTTCCTCGTCTACTGCTAATGCTCCTGGCCCTGCGCCCTCGACTTTTGTCCCGCATGTAATGTGTGGTTGAGTGGCAGACACGCCTCCTGCTGTGTGCATCATGGTTCCCCCTGTGGTTGAGGCTGCTTTCGTCTTGCGTCGTGCGTCGGTCCGCCCAGTGTGTGTTACCCATGTTTTTGGGTCCGCCTCCAGCTCTGAGGATGCCCAGCCTGGGGCCCAAGCATCTTCTGACTGGGTGGATGTGGGTGACTTCACTGACTGTGAGTCTTCCGGTTCGACGGTGTGGTTCTGGGTGTGTGTCGCACTCTACGCAGTTGGTGGTGGCGGAGGTCCATGTTTCTGCTGCTGCCAGTGCCCGTGTCTCTGCTGTGCCTGCTGTTTTGTCTCCGGCAGGGGGCTCTCCGCAGTGGGGGGGATGGTGGCTTTCCCTGCCGTGGATGGTGTGGATGCTGGTGCTGGGCGTGGCCTAGTGGTGAAGTTGAGGAAGGATGCTCGTCGTTTGGAGTCCCTGCCGTTGCCTGGTTGTGTGCCCATTGACGCGGGTGCCCCTGTGGTGGTGCCCTGTGTCAAGCCCTTTCCTGTGAGGATGCGTACTGGAGGATGTACTGGAGTACATCCAGTACTGGATGTACTGGAGTACCCCAATACAGTACTGTATTGGGGTACTGGAGGATGTGTTGCCGGCGTCTGTGATGCCGCCGGGGCACTGGGATTGCTGAGTTAATGCTGTCTGATGAGCTGGAGAACTTTCGTGGTTCGCAGCTTTCCTTCGTGTGGGGGCGCGTGGCGGACACTCGCCTTGTCACTAATACCATTTGGATCCCGTGTTTGCGGGTGTTTGCTTCCGGGGTTCCGAATGTTATGATTTCCCCGGTGGATGTACGCGACCCTCGGCGGTGGTTGCTCTGGGAAGCGTTTAATGTGCTGTTCCCGAGGGACCGGTTTCTGGGCAAGTATGTGAGCTAATGTCCTCTCTCTGTGCTTTGTTTATCGGGTGTTGTGTGACACTCTGGCTGCTTATTTGCCCTAATGTGTGCTGTATTTTATGAGTGATTATTGTCCTAATGTGCTCGTGCCTCTCCCTTTGTTGCGAGGCCAGTTGTTTGTGTGTTATCATGTTTATGTCCTTTTTTTGAGGGGGGGGAGGAGTTTTGTGTTGCTTATATGCCCTTTATTTTTATGTTTTGTGTTCTGTTACTGTCTTGTATATTGTATTTTGTGTTGTGTTCTTGTTTTTTTGTGTGTGTTGTGTGTATCTTGCGTTATCTTTCACGTTGTATTTACTGTTGTACTTTGCTGTTGGTCCTTCCAGTCGGTGATTTTGTTTGCTTTATTGTGCTTTGTTACTATGTTTTGTTTATTGTCTTTCTGTGCATGCTTGCATGTAAAAAAAAAAACTCAGTTGGAAGTTGGTGGCTTGGTACTCAACGTTGTGTATATGTTGATAAGATATGTGTGTACTATATTTGTGTGTAGTAAACATCTGTGTTTGTTCCTGAGGCTTATGGTATACTTTTAGGTTATGTTATTATATAGAGTGTTATATATTTGCAGTGTTGGTACTGTGGTTAGTCCAGGTGTTAGTGTACAGTATTGTACATGGCACCATTATTGGCGTGGCACCATGGCTGGCCTGGCACCATTGCTGGCCTGGCACCATGGCTGGCCTGGCACCATGGCTGGCGTGGCACCATTGCTAACATGGCACCATTGCTGGCATGGCGCCATGGCTGGCCTGGCACCATTGCTGGCATGGCACTATGGCTGGCCATGGCACCATTGCTGGCCTGGCACCATGGCTGGCGTGGCACCATTCCTGGCCATGGCACTATTGCTGGCCTGGCACCATGGCTGGACTGGCACCATGGCTAGCGTGGCACCATTGCTGGCGTGGTACCATAGCTGGCCTGGCACCATGGCTGGCCATGGCACCATTGCTGGCCTGGCACCATGGCTGGCCTGGCACCATGGCTGGCCTGGCACCATGGCTAGCGTGGCACCATTGCTGGCCTGGCACCATGGCTGCCCTGGCATCATGGCTGGCGTGGCACCATGTCCGGCCTGGAACCATGGCTGGGGTGGCACCATGGCTGGCGTGGCACCATCGCTGGCCTGGTACCATGTCTGGCTAGCTTGCACTATGGCTCGCATGGCACCATTGCTGGCCTAGAACCATGGCTAGCCTGGCACCATGGCTGGCCTGGCACCATGGCTAGCGTAGCACCATTGCTGGCGTGGCACCATGGCTGGCATGGCACCATGACTGGCGTGGCACCATGGCTGGCCTGGCACCATGACTGGCCTGGCACCATGACTGGCCTGGCACCATGGCAGGCCTGGCACCTTGGTTGGCCTGGCACCATGGCTGGCGTGGCACCATTGCTGGCGTGGCACCATGGCTGGCCTGGCACCATGGCTGGCATGGCACCATGGCTGGCATGGCACCATGGCTGGCATGGCACCATGGCTGGCCAGGCACCATGGCAAGCGTGGCACCATTGCTGGCGTGGCACCATGGCTGGCCTGGCACCATGGCTGGCATGGCACCATGGCTGGCCTGGCACCATGGCACCATTGCTGGCCTGACACTATGGCTGGCCTGGCACCATGGCTGGCCTGGCGCCATGGCTGGCATTGCACCGTGGCTGGTGTGGAACCATGGCTGGCCTGGCACCATGGCTGGCCTGGCACCATAATTGGCATGGCACCATGGCTGCATGGCTGGCCTGGCACCGTGGCTGGCCTGGCACCGTGGCTGGCCTGGCACCATGGCTGGCCTGGCACCATGGCTGGCCTGGCACCATTGCTGGCCTGGTCACCAAGACTCGTCAGTAGGCCGACCAGGGTCACCATTGATGCACGACCAGGGTCACCATTGATGCAAGACCAGGGTCACCATTGATGCATGACCATAGTTACCATTGATGCACGACCAGGGGTCACCATTGATGCACGACCATAGTCACCATTGATGCACGACCATGGTCACCATTGATGCACGACCATGGTCACCATTGATGCACGACCATGGTCACCATTGATGCACGACCATGGTCACCATTGATGCACGACCATGGTCACCATTGATGCACGACCATGGTCACCATTGATGCACGACCATGGTCACCATTGATGCACGACCATGGTCACCATTGATGCACGACCAGGGTCACCATTGATGCACGACCAGGGTCACCATTCATGCACGACCAGGGTCACCATTGATGCAAGACCAGGGTCACCATTGATGCAAGACCAGGGTCACCATTGATGCACGACCAGGGTCACCATTGATGCACAATCAGGGTCACCATTGATGCAAGACCAGGGTCACCATTGATGCAAGACCTGGGTCACCATTGATGCACGACCAGGGTCCCCATTGATGCACGACCAGGGTCACCATTGATGCAAGACCAGGGTCACCATTGATGCCAGACCAGGGTCACCATTGATGCACGACCATAGTCACCATTGATGCACGACCATAGTCACCATTGATGCACGACCAGGGGTCACCATTGATGCACGACCATAGTCACCATTGATGCACGACCATGGTCACCATTGATGCACGACCATGGTCACCATTGATGCACGACCAGGGTCACCATTGATGCACGACCAGGGTCACCATTGATGCACGACCATGGTCACCATTGATGCACGACCATGGTCACCATTGATGCACGACCATGGTCACCATTGATGCACGACCAGGGTCACCATTGATGCACGACCAGGGTCACCATTGATGCACGACCAGGGTCACCATTGATGCACGACCAGGGTCACCATTGATGCAAGACCAGGGTCACCATTGATTCACGACCAGGGTCACCATTGATGCACGACCAGGGTCACCATTGATGCACGACCAGGGTCACCATTGATGCAAGACTAGGGTCACCATTGATGGAAGACCAGGGTCACCATTGATGCAAGACCAGGGTCACCATTGATGCAAGACCAGGGTCACCATTGATGCAAGACCAGGGTCACCACTGATGCAAGACCAGGGTCACCATTGATGCACTAGCCTCTTCTAATAGCTGCAATTGTGACTACAGATTAGTTGGAAACTGAGAGGTATGGGCGAGTGCTTGCAGGTACTCCACCTTGTCATAAATTGAAAGTATGTCCGCTGTGACACCATCTTTACCTTCTCCTTTGGACAGAACAAAATAAGGGACAAAAACGCACTGCTGATTGTCACTGCAATTGTGCATATTCTTTGGCGTGATGTTGATGAGCTGGCATTGAGCAGGTTCTCTATTTCTGACAAAATCTTCGAAAAAATAAGGCACACGATTTGAAGACTGAACTGAGGTGCTGATATATAATAATAGTCCATTCGGATAGGCACCCGTTTCCCGGCCTCATTGGTCAAAATTAGTTGACCGCCTTCCAATACTTGTGTCCGGAGTTGGAGTATCTCAACTTCTGACTGTTGACAACTTAACATCAGGTAGTAGTCAAGCACAAGAATATGCTGTGATAATGCCTTGAAGAAATGGGCCTTCGAGGACTTTGTTCGAGCTATGAGTTTTGAGACAAGTTCAAACACAGGCAGGTTAGGAGGAGAGTGTGTGTGTTATTTGAGCAAGAACTTGGTACCAATCTTCCGTTTCTGACTCTTTGCCTCCACGTTCTTCAAATTATAATTAACTCTGTGTTCATGACATGCATTCGACAGTTTTCTGGACCATACGTATTACTGTTTATGCGATTCCAGGACCATTAGAAAGGCCTGAATTTGAAGGCTTTGGAAATGTGTCCACAGATGAACTTGATTATGAAGCGAGTTCTGAAGAAGGATGACGCTCTGGATTTCATTCAGAAAAAAAACTTTCTGTAGCCCAACAATGAAACAATTCCGGGTAAGAAGAATTCAGTTTAAGGCTTAAAGACCTATCCACGGTCCAAGGTGGATGTCGAAAGTCACCAACGGTCTGAAAGTTTGGCTATTCAGAGATAGATTCAAGCTCACCAGCAAAGAACAGTTTAAAGGTCAGTGAGAGATGGTCACCTTCACCATTCGTCTTTGCTTAATAGCCTGGATAAGATCCTCTATTGCAGCCTGGACCCCAAATGAAGATCAACTTTTCTTGAAGTCGCTGGTGAGGAATGAATATGGAAACCAAGCAATTTCCAAGGCAGCAACCACAACACTAGCTGGTCATCTGAGGTAAGTATCAGATGAGCTGACTATTACCTACACGGCTAGTGGTCGTCGCTGTGGAGGACGAAGACCATGAAGAGCCACAGGAGCGTCCCCGAGTTGACCTGCACAACATTGAGACGTGTTTTAGAAGTCCTTGTTGCACAGAGAAGTCGAGTGCTTTTATAATTCATGATTCTTCCTGCCAGTTTCCTGAAAGCAGACCCAGAGACTTTAGAATAATGATATGGCTATAATAAAGCCACATGTCAGACCGTGTAATCCACACAAGTGACCGACCACGAAGAACGTGAGTGGCCCAAATTCAGGAATTTAATGGACTACTCACACACGTATTGAAGATCAAGAACAGTTCCTTCTGCAGGTGTGCAGGAACACAGAAAAGTCTTCCCTGACAGCAACAAGAAAAGCCTCTCCGGAAAGGCATGAATTATCAATGGCAAGAAGTGATTCTGAATGTTTCGTAGTTTTATGTGCCTATGTTCAAATTTTACCCTCATAGACAGATGTTCAAGCTTACCTACCCCCTGAAAATGATGAGAAATCCATTGTTACGGCCACTTTGGGCCAGTAACCGGGTTCAGGATGATATAACCTCTTCAATATATAATCGACCCCAAGTCTGTGATAAGCTTTCAAGAAACTGGCAATTTCAAGCAGTAGTGAAATGCATAAATAAAGGAGGGATAAGCAAGGCACAATTCGCTTCAATATATTCACACCTTCACCATTAAATATACATATATAAATAGATTATTACTACACTTAGGTACAACTGCCTCTTTCACTCGGGGCACAACACAACGACAGTGTTCATCATGTCCAAGTGAACCCACATCCCAGGTACACGTTGTCCACTGGTAAACACTGACGAGTTCACCGTCTACATGGACCAGTCGATTCACATAGTATCACAATGTGTCTACACCCCCTCCTTCACTCTCCAGATACTGGCAGAGGGCTTCAGCAACACACTGATAGGGGTTTCAAACAATCATACACAGGGGTAGCGTAGATAGAAGAAGCCTTGGTAGAAGCCTCTAGCAGCTTGCTAGCAGCACTTCACAAATAGACACATCACTGTCTTCCTTAACCCTTATTAGCCAATCCCGGGTACGTCGATCTTCACCAATACTACATATACCATCAGTTAACACACACTGCTTGGATCAACAGCGGGACCATGCCTTCTTGCAGAACCAAGCCAAGAGTTCGTGAACTGCCCAAGGTAAACTGCCTTCCTCACCTCAATCACCTCCATATGTCACCTCTGTGAACAATAAAACGTCAATAGCCAGAGGGACAGTACACTGGGTAACCCTGGAGATAACACTCGTTCACCGGGAACTGGACATTGTGATTTGTAGCCACAACCTAGATGGCACTGATCTTGATACGCCACCCACCAGAGGTTATCCACATCGACCTCCTCTTCGTACTCGGGCAGGAAACTGGAGCCATTTGCAGATACCACACCACCACCAACAGATGGCGTTGCCTACATAGTGCCAAATCCTAGGGGAGTTGGAGTGCTGACCCATAGATGGCGCTGACATTGCTACTCCACACACCGTCGATGGTGTTGATACAGTAACATCCAGGAAATCCACAGCTAGTGTTATTTTGTCCATCGAAACAGCTTGGAATGGAGAGGAAACCCAATACAATGAAAAAATCTATTTAATCGCTTTTTAGACCACTCAAATGTGTGTGTGTGTATGTATATGTGTACTCACCTATTGTATTCACCTATTTGTGTTTGCGGGGGTTGAGTTTTGGCTCTTTGGTCCCGCCTCTCAACCGTCAATCAACTGGTGTACAGATTCCTGAGTCTACAGGGCTCTGTCATATCTACATTTGAAACTGTGAATGGAGTTTGCCTCCTCCACATCACTGCCTAATGCATTCCACCTGTTAACTACTCTGACACTGACAAAGTTCTCTCTAATGTCCCTGTGGCTCATTTGAGTATTCAGTTTCCACCTGTGTCCCCTTGTTCGCGTACCACCCGTGTTAAACAGTTTATCCTTATCTACCCTGTCAAATTCAACTGAGAATTTTGTAGGTAGTGATCATGTTTCCTCTTACTCTTCTGTCTTTCAGAGTCGTGAGGTGCATTTCCCGCAGCCTTTCCTCATAACTCATGCCTCTTAGTTCTGGGACTAGCCTAGTGGCATACCTCTGAACATTTTACAGCTTCGTCTTGTGCTTGACAAGAAAGGGCTCCATGCTGTGTGTGTGTGTGTGTGTATTCACCTAGTTGCCTAGTTGTATTCACCTAGTTGTGTTTGCGGGGGTTGAGCTTTGCTCTTTCCGCCTCTCAACTGTCAATCAACTGTTTACTAACTACTTTTTTTCCACTCCACACACACACACACACACACACACACACACACACACACACACACACACACACACACACACACACCAGGAAGCAGCCCGTGACAGCTGACTAACTCCCAGGCACCTATTTACTGCTCGATAACAGGGGCATTCAGGGTGAAAGAAACTTTGCCCATTTGTTTCTGCCTCGTGCGGGAATCGAACCCGCGCCACAGAATTATGAGTCCTGCGCGTTATCCACCAGGCTATGAGGCCCCCCTCGTGTGTGTGTGTGTGTGTACTCACCTAGTTGTGTTTGCGGGGGTTGAGCTCTGGCTCTTTGGTCCCGCCTCTAAACCGTCGATCAACAGTCTATCATATCTACACTTGAAACTGTGTATGGAGTCAGCCTCCACCACATCACTTCCTAATGCATTCCATTTGTCAACCACTCTGACACTAAAAAGGTTCTTTCTAATATCTCTGTGGCTCATTTGGGCACTCAGTTTCCACCTGTGTCCCCTTGTGCGTGTTCCCCTTGTGTTAAATAGACTGTCTTTATCTACCCTATCAATTCCCTTCAGAATCTTGAATGTGGCGATCATGTCCCCCCTAACTCTTCTGTCTTCCAGCGAAGTGAGGTTTAATTCCCGTAGTCTCTCCTCGTAGCTCATACCTCTCAGCTCGGGTACTAGTCTGGTGGCAAACCTTGGAACCTTTTCCAGTTTAGTCTTATCCTTGACTCGATATGGACTCCATGCTGGGGCTGCATACTCCAGGATTGGCCTGACATATGTGGTATACAAAGTTCTGAATGATTCTTTACACAAGTTTCTGAAAGCCGTTCGTATGTTGGCCAGCCTGGCATATGCCGCTGATGTTATCCGTTTGATATGTGCTGCAGGAGACAGGTCTAGCGTGATATCAACCCCCAAGTCTTTTTCCTTCTCTGACTCCTGAAGAATTTCCTCTCCCAGATGATTCCTTGTATCTGGCCTTCTGCTCCCTACACCTATCTTCATTACATTACATTTGGTTGGGTTAAACTCTAACAACCATTTGTTCGACCATTCCTTCAGCTTGTCTAGGTCTTCTTGAAGCCTCAAACAGTCCTCTTCTGTTTTAATCCTTCTCATAATTTTAGCATCGTCCGCAAACATTGAGAGAAATGAATCGATACCCTCTGGGAGATCATTTACATATATCAGAAACAAGATAGGACCGAGTACAGAGCCCTGTGGGACTCCACTGGTGACTTCACGCCAATCGGACGTCTCACCCCTCACCGTAACTCTCTGCTTCCTATTGCTTAGATACTCCCTTATCCACTGGAGCACCTTACCAGCTACACCTGCCTGTCTCTCCAGCTTATGTACCAGCCTCTTATGCGGTACTGTGTCAAAGGCTTTCCGACAATCCAAGAAAATGCAGTCCGCCCAGCCCTCTCTTTCTTGCTTAATCTTTGTCACCTGATCGTAGAATTCTATCAAGCCTGTAAGGCAAGATTTACCCTCCCTGTACCCATGTTGGCGATTTGTCACGAAGCCCCTTCTCTCCAGATGTGTTACCAGGTTTTTTCTCACGATCTTCTCCATCGCCTTGCATGGTATACAAGTCAAGAACACTGGCCTGTAGTTCAGTGCCTCTTGCCTGTCACCCTTTTTGTATATTGGGACCACATTCGCCGTCTTCCAAATTTCTGGTAGGTCTCCCGTCTCCAGTGACTTACTATACACTATGGAGAGTGGCAAGCAAAGTGCCTCTGCACACTCTTTTAGTATCGATGGTGAGATCCCATCTGGACCAACAGCCTTTCTAACATCCAGATCCAGCAGGTGTCTCTTGACCTCCTCTCTCGTAATTTCGAACTCTTCCAAGGCCGCCTGGTTTTCCTCCCTTTCTCCTAGCACAGTGACCTCACCTTGTTCTATTGTGAAGACCTCCTGGGACCTCTTGTTGAGTTCTTCACACACCTCTCTGTCATTCTCTGTATACCTGTCCTCGCCTGTTCGAAGTTTCCATACCTGTTCTTTCACTGTTGTTTTCCTTCTGATGTGACTGTGGAGTAGCTTTGGTTCGGTCTTGGCTTTGTTTGCTATATCATTTTCAAAACTTTTCTCTGCTTCTCTTCTCACCCTGACGTACTCATTCCTGGTTCTCTGGTATCTCTCTCTGCTTTCTGGTGTTCTGTTATTCCGGAAGTTCCTCCACGCCCTTTTGTTCAGTTTCTTCGCTTCCATACATGCCCTATTATACCATGGATTCTTCTGTTGCTTCTCGGATTTTTCCCTTTGGGGCCGGGATGAACCTGTTTACTGCCTCCTGACACTTTTGGGTAACATAGTCTATCATACCCTGTACAGACTTATCTCTGAGGTCTGTGTCCCAAGGTATTTTCCTTAGGAAACTTCTCATCTGTTCATAATTTCCCTTTTGGTATGCCAGCCTTTTGATTCCTAGTTCTTTTTTGGGGGAGATAATTCCTAGCTCTACCAGGTACTCAAAGTTCAATACACTGTGGTCACTCATTCCCAAGGGCGCTTCCATCTTAACTTCTCTTATATCCCACTCATTTAGGGTAAATATCAAATCAAGCATTCCTGGTTCATCTTCTCCTCTCATTCTTGTTGGTTCTTTGATGTGCTGGCTTAGAAAGTTTCTTGTTGCCACGTCCAGCAGCTTAGCTCTCCTTGTTTCTGGTCCTCCATGCGGGTCTCTGTTCTTCCAATCTATCTTCCCATGGTTGAAGTCTCCCATAATTAGTAGTCCAGATCCATTCCTGCTAGCAACAGAAGCTGCTCTTTCTATTATGTTAATGGTGACCATGTTGTTTCTATCATATTCCTGTCTAGGTCTTCTGTCATTTGGTGGTGAATTATATATGACTACGACTATAATTTTTTTCCCTCCATTTGTTACGGTACCTGCTATGTAGTCACTGAAACCTTCACAGCCCTGAATATCCATCTCCTCAAAATCTCAGCTTTTTCTTACCAGCAGAGCTACACCACCCCCCACCTCTTCCTTCCCTCTCTTTCCTCATAACATAATAGTCCTGTGGGAACACTGCGTTTGTTATCGTTTTCGTGATCTTTGTTTCTGTGAGGGCTATTATGTCAGGGTTTTCCTCTAGTACCCGTTCTCCAAGCTCATTTGCTTTATTTGTAATTCCATCTATGTTAGTGTACATCGCTCTGAGGCTCACTTTCTTTTGTCCCTTCTCAAATCGCCTCCTTGGTGAGTGTTCTGCTGGTGGGGGAGGCTGTTCCATGGGTGTGAGGACCTGTGAGGTGGATAACAGGGTCTCAGAGGATACTGGGATGAGGGGCAGGGGATCCAGTGAAGGGGGAGGGACAGGGAGGGTATGGGGTGAAAGGGGAGGGAGGACGGGAAGGAAAGGGGGGAGGGAGGACTCGAGAGGAGGGGAGGGGTAGAAGGGTGGGGATTGGGTGTGGGGGGAGGGAGATTTGGCTGAACATTTGAGTGGGGGCACGGAGGGTTTTCCATGCAGAGGAGAGAGGCGGGGTTGTCCTCCCTTCTGGTGTTACTGGGTAGCTGGTTGTGGGTTCCCCCCTCGCTTCTGGGGGTGTTGTGTTGGGAGCTGTGGCTTCCTGGTTTTCCCCTCTCACCCTACGCCTCTTCCTTGCTTCTGCCGCCACGGCTCTCTCCTCCCTTGTCATGTCTCTCTGGAGGAATACATTTTTGAATTTTCCCACATTTTTCAGGGAGCTCTTCCTTGATAGGATCTTCTTCTTTGTGCTCTCGTTTGCAAACACTATCTTTATCATTCGGTCTCGGTCTTTGTTGTACCAGCCTAGCCTGAAAACCTTCTCAATGCTATGCTCAGCCCCTTCCATGTCTAGTGCCTTTAGTACTTCATTCACTGCTGCTTTGTTCTTGTCATTCCACTCTGTCCTATTAGAGCCTTCCTGCTCTTTAATACCCACAGCAACCACTGATCTGTTCCTTTCCAGCAGTTGGCTAGTGGAGCGTGCCGCCTCCTGTGAGGTGGCAGCTTTCATGGCCACCTCCATCACTGCAGTCATTACTTCAGAGTTATTTTTTTTAGTATTTCTGCAAATGTTGCTTTTATTGTGGCATTCTCATCCAAAAAACTATTACCACCTTCTCCCTGGATGGTTTTCTGATTCTCAGCCTCGATACCATTATCTTTGAGGGCTCTAATCTCCTCCTTTGCTGCTGTCAGCTCTCTTTTCAGGTTGCTTATTTCGTTCTTCATTTCCTGCATCATTTCTTGCATCTCACTCTTGATGTCCTCCAGAAACTGGGCGAACATTTCCTTCCTTTCGTCACCTTGGCTCTTCCCTGTTCCCATGGTACCTCTGGCTGCCATGCTTGACCCTGTTCCTATAGTTGTGCCGTGATAGGATTTGTCAGGAGGGCAGAGCGGGATGGGGGAGGAAGAGAGAGAGGAAGTGTGTGTGTGTGTGTGTACTCACCTAGTTGTACTCACCTAGTTGTGTCTGCAGGATCGAGCATTGACTCTTGGATCCCGCCTTTCGGGCATCGGTTGTTTACAGCAATGACTCCTGTCCCATTTCCCTATCATACCTGGTTTTAAAATTATGAATAGTATTTGCTTCCACAACCTGTTCCTGAAGTGCATTCCATTTTCCCACTACTCTCACGCTAAAAGAAAACTTCCTAACATCTCTGTGACTCATCTGAGTTTCAAGCTTCCATCCATGTCCCCTCGTTCTGTTACTATTCCGTGTGAACATTTCGTCTATGTCCACTCTGTCAATCCCTCTGATTATCTTATTCGTTCCTATCATGTTCCCCCTCTCCCTTCTTCTTTCTAGTGTCGTAAGGCACAGTTCCCTCAGGCGCTCCTCATACCCCATCCCTCGTAGCTCTGGGACGAGTCTAGTTGTAAACCTCTGAACCTTTTCCAGTTTCATTATATGCTTCTTCAGATGGGGACTCCATGATGAGGCGCCCTAAATGCCTCCTTACTTAGGTTTCTGAATGATGTTCTAACTTTTGCCAGTGTAGAGTACGCTGCTGTCGTTATCCTATTTATATGTGCCTCAGGAGATAGATTAGGTGTAACGTCCACCCCCGGGTCTCTTTCACGCGTCGTTACAGGTAGCCTGTTCCCCTTCATTGTGTACTGTCCTTTTGGTCTCCTATCTCCTAGTCCCATTTCCATAACTTTACATTTGCTCGTGTTGAATTCCAGTAGCCATTTCTCTAACCATCTCTGCAACCTTTTCAGGTCCTCTTGGAGGATCCTGCAATCCTCATCTGTCACAACTCTTCTCATCAACTTTGCGTCATCCGCAAACATCGACATGTAGGATTCTACTCCTGTAAACATGTCGTTAACATATACAAGAAATAGAATTGGTCCCAGCACCGATCCTTGTGGTACTCCACTTGTTACTGTTCGCCAGTCCGACTTCTCGCCCCTTACCGTAACTCTTTGGCTCCTTCCTGTTAGATAGTTCCTTATCCATGTTAGGACCTTTCCCCCCACCCCCGCCTGCCTCTCGAGCTTGAACAGCAGTCTCATGTGCGGTACTGTATCAAAGGCTTTTTGGCAGTCCAGAAATATGCAGTCTGCCCAACCATCTCTGTCCTGTCTTATCCTCGTTATTTTATCATAGAATTCCAGAAGGTTTGTTAGGCACGATGTTGTGTGTGTGTGTGTGTGTGTGTGTGTGTGTGTGTGTGTGTGTGTGTGTGTGTGTGTGTGTGTGTGTGTGTGTGTGTGTGTGGCTGTGTGTGTGTGTATGTGTGTGTATGAATGTGTGTGTGGGTTTGTACTCACCTATTTGTGTCTGCAGGATCAAGCATTGAATCTTGGATCCCACCTTTCGAGCCATCGGTTGTTTAGAGCAATGACTCCGGTCCTATTTCCCTAGCATGCCTACCTAGTTACACCTAGTTATAAAATTATGAATAGAATTTGCTTCCACAACCTGTTCCTTAAGTGCATTCCATTTTTCCACTACTCTCACGCTAAAAGAAAACTTCTTAACATCTGTATGATTCATCTGAGTTTCCAGCTTCCTCCCATGTCCCCTCGTTCTGTTACTATTCTGTGTGAGCATTTCGTCTATGTCCACTCTGTCAATCCCCTGAGTATTTTATATGTTCCTATCATTTCCCAGCCCCCTCTACTTTTTTTCTAGTGTCGTAAGGCTCAGTTCCTTCAGGCGCTCTTCATACTTCATCCCTCGTAACGCTGGGACGAGTCTCATTGCAAACTTCTGAACCTTTTCCAGTTTCCTTATGTGATTCTTCCGGTGGGGACTCCATGTTGGGGCGGCATACTCTAAGACTGGCCTCACATAGGCAGTGCAAAGTGCCCTACATGCCTCCTTACTTAGGTTTCTGAATGATGTTCTAACTTTTGCCAGTGTAGAGGACGCTGCTGTCGTTATCCTATTTATATGTGCCTCAGGAGTTAGATTAGGTGTTACGTCCACGCCCAGGTCACTTTCTTGCGTCGTCACAGGTAGGCAGTTTCCCTTCATTGTGTACTGTCTCTTTGGTGTTCTATCACCTAGTTTCATTTACATAACTTAACATTTGCTCGTGTGTTGAACTCCAGTAACCATTTCTCTGACAATCTCTGCAACCTGTTCAAGTTCTCTTGTAGGATCCTACAATCCTCATCTGTCACGACTCTTCTCATCAACTTTGCCTTATCCGCGAACATCGACATGTAGGATTTTACTCCTGTAAATATGTCGTTAACGTATAGTAGAAATATAATTGGTCCCAGCACCGATCCTTGAGGTACTCCATTCGTTACTGTTCACCATTCCGACTTCTTGCCCCTTGCCGTAACTCTCTGGCTCCTTCCAGTTAGACAGTTCCTTACCCATGCTAGGGCCTTTCCGATAACTCCCGCCTGTATCTCAAGTTTGAATAGCAGTCTCATGTGCGGTACTGTATCAAAGGCTTTTTGGCAGTCCAGAAATGTGCAGTCTGCCCAGCCTTCTCTGTCCTGTCTTATCCTCGTTATTTTATCACAGAATTCCAATAGGTTTGTTAGGCACGATTTCCCTTTCCAGAACCCATGTTGATGTTTGTTTACAAACCTATTGTTCTCTAGGTGTGCAACCAGTCTTAGCCTAATTATTCTTTCAAGTATTTTACAGGAGATACTTGTCAGTGATATTGGTCTACAGTTAAGTGCCTCCTCCCTAACACCTTTCTTGAAAATCGGTACAACATTTGCTCTCTTCCAGCAATTGGGTAATTCTCTTGACACAAGTGATTCATTAGAGATCATTGCCAGAGGCACGCTGAGGGCCTGCGCTGCCTCTATTAGTATCCACGATGATACTTTGTCTTGTCCAACCGCTTTAGTTGCATCCAGTGTTATCAACTGTTTCATTACCTCTTCTGCTGTCACTTCTATATCTGATCATCTAGGGTAATATCTTCTAACAGTGGGAGCTGCTCAGGCTCGATTGTGAACACTCCATGGAAACAGGCATTCAGTGCCTCGCAGATTTCCTTGTCACTTTCTGTATATGCCCCCTCTGTTTTCCTTAGTCTTCTCACTTGGTCATTCACCGACATTTTTCTTCTAATATGGCTGTGTAGTAATTTAGGTTCCTTTTTTGCATTGATCGCAATATCGTTCTCATAATTTCTTTCCGATGCTTTTCTTTTGGTAATGTAATCGCTCCTAGCTCTGTTGCATCTGATCCTGTTGTCCTCTGTCCTTTGGCTTCTGTACTTCCTCCACTTCTCCTGCTTCTCATTTTTGCTTCCTAACACTGTCTATTAAACCATGGGTTATTATATTCACTCTTATTTTTTCCCTTTACTGTTGGAATAAATCTCTCTTCGGCCTCCTGGCATTTCCGTGTGACTAGGTCCATCATATCTTGGACTGTTTTTCCTCTAATGTTTTCCTCCCACTGCACTTCTCCCAAATAGTCCCTTATCCTCCTGGGGTCCCCTTTTCTATAGTCAACTCTCCTTTCATAGACCTCTTGTCCCTTAGTCACAAGTTTGAGTTCCATCATGTAGTCAAAGACTAAGACATAATGGTCGCTGGCCCCTAGAGGTATTTCATGTTCCAAATTCTCGATGTCTTCTACGTTCTGGGTGAAAATTAGGTCTAATAGGCTCGGTGTATCCCCTCCTCTTTTCCTTGTGTCTTCCTTCAAAAGTTGTGTTAGGAAATTCCTGTCTATAACATCTACTAACTTTGCTCCTCACGTTTCTTCCCCGCCATGGGAATTCCTTGATTCCCAATTTACCTCTCCATGATTTAGGTCATTGCTATAAACAACCTTACCCACAGGCGTTCCAATTACCTTACCGATCTGCTATACACTATATAGGCGAGTGAGTCTCCAGGCGTCTCCCCACGTGGTGTAATAAGGGTTGCTACCGAGGTGAGGTCACGTCGGTCACAGACTGAGGCTGGTGAGGTTACAGTCAGCGTGAGGTCTGCTCCACTACTTCACACTGCCACAACGCGTTCAACACCTATTTTCAATTATGCTATGTCTACTTTCTTTCTTCACTTCCTTAAGGTTTGAGTCAAACTCCAAGTTTTTCATTTACTCGTATACACTATTTCACTTCGAAGAAGCCCGATTATCCCTCCTTCACTAGTATCCCAGGAGCTCCCAACCCACGTCCATCCAATACGACTGACCGTGTGTGTGTGTGTACGCGTGCTCGTGAGTGAGGCCGAGTGAAAGTGTGTGAGTGAATATAAGCGAGTGATCACAAGCATGTGTGTTGTAGGGGTAATGATGATTTTCTTTATAAAAACTTCATGAATATATTGATTCATCGAGGGAAGCACCAGTACCAGTAATATAATATGTGATCTATCATGGACAGAATATCAGGAGCAGGTGGGCTGAGAGGCAGCAGTCTGGCCTACATGACAAACTTTGGCAAGTTAGGGATGATGGTCCAGCTCAAGTGCCTTTGAAGTGATATTGGTTCCCTCCAGGACCACTTTGCTGAGAGCCCTTGAGAGAAAGGGGGACCGGGAGAAAGGGGAGATAGAGGGAGAGAGTGAGAGAGAGCGGTAGAGAGGGGGGAAGACAGAATGTAGAAAGAGAGAGAAGGTAGAAAGAGTATGTAGAGAGAGAGAGAGAGAGAGAGAGAGAGAGAGAGAGAGAGAGAGAGAGAGAGAGAGAGAGAGAGAGAGAGAGAGAGAGAGAGAGAGAGAGAGAGAGATAGTAAGCAGTTGAAGCACCACACTATGACATTTTGCTTACCGTTCTGTAACTATTTCTAGTTCAGGCACTTCGGAAAGGCTCTTGGGAATTTTGTTATATGATAAGGTTAAGGACTGAAGACCCTTAGTGTTATGTTGTAGACAATTAAAATAATTATATTGTCAGCTAACATTATTAACAATAACAATTTGGAGTGTGGTCCAAATATGGCCTGTCTCGCATGAGGCAGCAGGCCAGCTGCAGTGTTCCTCACTCCTCATGTTCTCATAATCTCCTCACACAGTAAACTTAATTCAGATCAGCTCTTAGATCCTGATGAAAATGTTCTTACGATCCTTAAAGGAGTGTAAGAAAGAGCATAGTTAAATCTTGAATACATAATGAACACTTTCTTAACTGTAGACGGTAGCCAGTGATATCTCAAGTTTTAACAAGATATATTGTCCACTGATTATTAACAACAAACTAGTGAAATATTCATTGTGGGAGCATCTTGTATGTGATTCATCCACTTCCTCTGAACTTCAGGTAATAAATGGTGGCCTAAAGAGGTCTGTAAAGCACACTTACTCACCGTTCGTGCAGATGTTCAGCTCAGAGGAATCATTTGAGGTCCAAAGGAAGTCAAAGTTTCCCCCTGAGGACAAACGACACAAGAGTATGTAAGAATATGTTAGTTGTCTGCTCTTCAAGATCAAGACCACCATCGTTAGCAGAAGGGTAAAATTACTACTAGTAATGGGAATAAGCCCATTATTGTAATAGGGCCAGAGGAAATGATGCAGGAAGAGTATGGAGTGAGGCCCCAATACTAAGGTGTACGACACCCAATGAGTTAATGAGTATTCAAGGTGGAATAATTCTACCAAGTAAAGGAGATGGAAACTATTGTCTGTATTTTGCAATTAAAATTGCATACTATACAAATATTAAAAGGCTGTTGCAATATTAATCATTGAAATCTAGGAACATTTCTCTTGGCATAATTAAATGTATTCTCGGGATGGAATTCACAAATCTCAGGCAAGTTGTAAAGATTTGTTCTGTTCGTTAAATGCTCCTATTGGTGGATTTTTCCCTGATTAAAGCTGCCAATTGAGAGAAATACGGGAATGTATTTGAGGGGAAAAGTTAATGAAGATGTGTGCCTGCGTACGGAAATTTAGAAAAAAAAAATTAAGGAGGCTAAAGAAATTAATCACTTTTATGTGGGATTAAAATAAGAAAAACTCTTGCGGTCCTTAACCCTTTCACCGCGACAGACGTCTCTGGCTGTCTTAAAAGAACTATGAGCTGTGCTTTGATGCAATTACTGAACGTTAGATCACGCGGAAACTGTATTTTATTAAATAATAATTACAGCATGTGTTCACAAGCGGTCTCTCTCCAACATTTTGGAGAGGACAGGTCACCTGTGCTGCATCAGTATACTTCTCGACGACTCTTTGAACAGAGGATTATTTGATGATATTTGTGAATTTCTATTTATTTGTGATAACAATAATGTCTCCCATAGTAAACCTTTGGAGACAGTGAACGACATATTAATTTTGAGTGACCGTAAAAATATTTATAATAGTGAAGGGTCATTATCCCCAAGGGACTCCCTCACTATCAGCTACACATGCAAATATTAATGACCCAAATCCGAAACGAAAGCAGCTTAATATATGTTTGATGTTTATCTATAATCTACATCTGTTTTTCTAAAGTATCAGCTGATTCAAATGATACATGGACGCATTTTAATTTTGGCCGACCTCTCTGTCGACCAAGCAGGAGCCGCAGCCACACAGAAAGAGACAAGTCTGCCAAGTACACGGAAATACATCACCTGTACAACTTTCTTCCAATAGGATCCGAGTCCCTTGGTCCATGTGGCAAGAGTGCAAGGAGAGTTCTCAAGGATCTTAGTTCCAGGCTTATCAAAACACAAGAGACTGTAGAGCAGCGAGCTTTCTCTTCCAGCGCCTCAGTGTAGCGATCCAGAGAGGGAATGCCTGCTGCATCCTCGGTTCCTGCCCGACATTGGAGGAGTTCGAGGAAATCTACAGCCTTTAGGAAACAAACTTCCCTTTATTTCCTCTAAATGTCCACATTTTGTAACAATCATATATGTAACTGTGTAACCTTGAATAATAAAGTGAACAAAATAAATAATACAAAAAGGGGTCGTAGGAGAAGTGAACACTCATACGTATTTAGAGTCAAATGGCGAGTTTTTCTCTAAATACTCTTTATTCCCTTCTTCGAGACTATGGGTCCCTACAATTGCACCAGAGGTGGTACCCATTATCTGATTACAAATATTTATTTAAAATTTCTAAAATTATATTTCTTTATTGTGGTGAAGAGCTCCCCATCTGAAGTTGGGAAAATAACAACTTTAAAGTTTTAACAAAATTTTGTATTCCTAAATGGTCGCATCGAAGTTGTTCTGGGGATCAATGCCCCAACGGCCCGGTCTCTAACCAGACCTCCTGATTGATGGTCTTGTAAATGACGCTGTTTGGCACTGTTGTACGCGGTTTAACGTACAAGTCACAGCCTTGTTGATCAGGTACTCCTTTTGAGGTGTTTATCAAGATCCCTTTTGAACACTTATAGAGATCAGACAATTTTGTTCCTTATATTTAGAATGAGTAAGTTGAAATTACTTGGACCCTTAGTGGTTAGAGTTCCTTCTTAGTGCACCAAGAGCATCGCTTCATTTTAAAGAAAGTATATTGAACATTTTGCCCTGCCTCCTGGTCTCGTTCACAATTATTCCAGTGTGCACTTTTGGAAGCAATGCCTCCAGTATTTTCCTGAAGTAAAATATTGTGTATCTCCATCACCTGTCATACAGGGAGAACAATGCGAAAGATTTTAGCTGGTCCCAATAATTTAGGGGTTTTACTGACTGTATTTGCACGGTACAGGATCGCTGTACCGCTACCATTTTCTAGTACGACAATTTTTGGCCTTAGGTTGAGTATACGTCAAAATGCTACGTTCTATTTTTTTTTAGGAGGACGGGTTGTTCTCTGAGCCATATGAAGGCTTTTAGATGATCTGTAGATGCTGCAGACCGTCTCCTGTGATTCGTCCTTGTCCTGGTCTTCTGAGATGCTCTCAGATATTATGAGCAGTTCTTCTGATGAGTTTCGGTTGTTTGTGCTTTTTAGACCTGAAACATTAGAATTTCTATTTATTTTGTTGTTCAATTTGATGATATATGTGATCAATTGATGGTCGCTTGAGCTTGTCTATTGTTACAGAGTCCAGCCTGCATTCCCCTATTCCCGCATAGAAGATCATACTTTCCTATCTATAAATATCTAGAAGTAGTTTTAGTGGATTTTATAACACTTCAAAGGAAGCGAGATACTGCAATTAGAAGAAATTTCGTTTGTATCTTTATTCTGGATGAGGCAAGGAGGCGACTCCTAGCCTCATCCCGAACTCTCTCTCTACCCTCGCGAGAGAGGAGAGTTTTCCCGCTCAAGGAAAAAAACCCCAGTGCATGCTGGGTACAGTGTCAGGCGAGGCGTGACTGGTCGGTGGCGGGGGCGTGGCCAGGTTGACCAATGGTGTCGTGCCCCGGGCGTGACTTTGCATGACGTCACGTGCCCTGCAAAGCAAGGCGGGAGATCTGACTCACTCGCTACCAAGGGTCATGCTGAACCGAGGTGCGCTAAGTCGCTAACCCGTTCTGGAGAGGCATAGGCCTCCAAAGAGTGTGAATTCCATCAGTTACCGTGTGCTAAGGAAGAGGGAGACCTGTCGCCTCCCGAGGGAGTATGAGGTAGAGCTGGATGGTGTGAAAATAGCACCTATGGCTCGGTGACGACAGCGCTCCCTTATAACTTTGAGAGGCGGCACTGGAGGTTTGTGGTACAACCCGCGGGCCGTGCTCGACGGTGGAGCTGTGTGAAGAACATTTGGTAGCAGTCCTGGTCCGGTGCAGCTCAACAACCGCTTCCATGGGAGAATTCATACTACGAAGCTACATGTGAGGCGGTGGACCAGTACGTGAATGTGTATTAGTCTGGAAAGCCCAGGCGACATTAGTTTCAATCTAACATCTTGTGAGGAACACTTTCTAGAGTGAGTGGTGCTGAGGGAGGAGCCATTCAAACGCAAGAGGACGTCTCAACGTCGTGGATCGGTGAGGAGCTACGCTACACGCTTACGATGTACGAGGTCTACGTTAAATTGCCCTCCCATTTCCCCCCTTGTGTTAGGAAAGGAGTTATTAATCAATAATGTGATAATCGGAGATTACGTGAGGAGTAACATCGAGCATAAAGCAGTATTACAATTAATTATTGTGTGCCAGCGATTATGTCTTCATGAGATGATTAGATATTATATTATTATATTACGATTAGACTACATATTATTAGAGAGGCGTTATAATATATATTTATATTCACATGATGACATAAGTTTGGGTTAAGAGATCCTCATAACGGTCGATTTGGAAACAGTGAAGTGTTGCCATATATGGTGAGTAATTTCAAGAGTGTTGCCATTGATCTGATTTAGAGTGATTTTACAGACCAGTATAGTGTAGCCTATTGTGAGTATAGTAATAATATTTTACTACTGTGTTTCCTTCCTCCTCATTATTTCTTCCATGTGTTGTAGTGAGGTTTACTGTGCCCCAAACTACTGTTGAGGAAGCAGTAGACTGTGAGAGGTGACATCCCACTGTGTTGGAAGTATTACTTGACCGTGGCGGAAGGTGAGTCAAGTTGACGACCTTGTGAATAACCTTATGGACGGGCAACTTGACCTGGGTAAACCTTGAGTTACCGTGACCACGGACACCCCAGCAAGGACACTAGGGAGTGGTCCAGTTACCTCACTCACTGCGGGTTCCAGGCGGGGTTCAGTGCGAACTCTGCTCTGCAGTTCGACTGAGGTGCTCCCTGGTGGTGAACAGTGGCACCCTGGTTGACCATTTGCAATAAACAGAGACACATTGGAAATTAAAGTAAAAAACCACCAAATCCGCAACAAAATGTTGGCCAGACGAACAATAACCCTCATCAGTACATAGACAAACTCAGTAACAACTGGTGCTGGAATCCACAGAGCATCATGGCCACAACAATGGCCGGTCATGAGGGCCACAGTGGCCTTATGGCCACAACAGTATATGACCATAGAGGCCCTATTACAAGCTGTCAACATTCCACCTCCACAACACCAGTCATTATGGTGAGTTATGGCTCCACAACTTGTGCTCGTCGGCCACTATGGCCACAGCCCACACTTCCCCACATATAACGTCCCACCAAACAATACTGTCTTCATAACTTACCAGACAAACAACTGGAAATGTTGTATTTCATGCGAGTGTACGGCAGCTTACGTTGTATTTCATGTGGTAATACAACTGCTTATGTTGTATTTCATGTGGTAATACAACTGCTTACGTTGTATTTCATGTGACAGGACGGCTGTTTGCTATCTGTTGAGACGCGCTGCAACTTGTGGAGCTCTGAGGGAATATATTGTTACTGTGTAGTGTAGCAGAAGCACTGAGAGAGAGGGAGAGAGGGTGGGAGGAGGGAAGGACACACGTGATGGTCGTAACTCATGTTGCAGCTTCATGTTGTCGTCTGAGATTGTCGTGGTGCTCATCCAGGCCCTGTGTGAGGAAGAGGGATTAACGCGTACTCTGTTACAACTCTAGATTATGAGTTACAATCTAATCTTACCAGATTACAGTGTGTGTGTCTCTCTCTCTCTGTGAGTGTGTGTGTACTCACCTAGTTGTGCTTGAGGGGGTCGAGCTCTGGCTCTTTGGTCCCGCTTCTCAACTGTCAATCAACTGGTGTACAGGTTCCTGAACCTACTGGGCTCTATCATATCTACATTTGAAACTGTGTATGGAGTCTGCCCCCGCCATATAATTACTTAATGCATTCCCTTTGTTAACTACTCTGACACTGAAAAATTCTTTCTAATGTCTCTGTGGATCATTTGGGTACTAAGTTTACACCTGTGTCCCCTTGTTCGTATTCCACTCGTGTTAAACAATTTATCTTTACCTACCCTGTCGTTTCCTCTTAGAATTTTGTAGGTAGTGATCATGTCTCCAGGAGCTCTCCAATCTTCCAGCGACGTTAGGTTCATTTCATGCAGCCTTTCCTCGTAACTCATGCCTCTTAGTTCTGGGACTAGCCTAGTGGCATATCTTTGAATTGTTTCCAGCGTAGTCCTGTGCTTGACAAGGTACGGGCTCCATGCTGGGGCCGCATACTCCAGGATTGGTCTTACACATGTGGTATACAAGGTTCTAAATTATTCCTTACACAGATTCCTGAAGGCAGTTGTGATGTTAGCCAGCCATGCATACGCCGCTGATGTTATTTGTTTATGTGGGCTTCAGGAGACAGGTTTGGTGTGATATCAACTCCTAGATCTTTCTCTCTGTCAGTTTCATTAAGTACTTCATCTCCCATTCGGTATCCTGTGTCTGGCCTCCTGTTTCCATTGCCTAGTTTCATTACCTTACTTTTGCTCGGGTTGAACTGAAGCCATTTGTTGGAAAATTCAGTTTGATTAGATCATCTTGTAGCCTTATACTATCTTCCTCTGACTTAATCCTCCTCATAATTTTTGGATCATCAGCAAACATTGAGAGGAACGAGGCTATTCCCTCTGGGAGATCATTTCCATATATCAGAAACAGTATAGGTCCAAGGACTGATCCCTGCGGGACTCCTTTGGTGACACTTCGCCAATCTGAGACCTCACCCCTCACAGTGACTCGCTGTCTTCTGTTGCTTAGGTACTCCCTTATACAATGGAGTACCTTCCCTTTCACTCCTACCTGCATCTCCAGCTTGTGCACTAGTTTCTTGTGTGGTACTGTGTCAAAGGCTTTCTTGCAATCCAAAAATACGCAGTCTGCCCACCCCTCTCTTTCTTGCCTGATTTTTCTTGCCTGGTCGTAGAATTCAATTAATCCTGTGAGGCAGGACTTGCCATCCCTGATCCCACGTTGATGCTGAGTTACAAAGTTTTTTCCCTGCAGATGTTCCACTAGCTTTTTTCGCACAATCTTTTCCATCAGCTTGCATGGTATGCAGGTTAGGGACACTGGCCTGTAGTTTAGTGCCTCCTGATTATCTGCCTCTTTGTTTATCGGGACTACATTAGCAGTCTTCCAAATTTTTGGCAGCTCCCCTGTTGCCAGTGATTTGTTATACACTATGGAGAGTGGCAGGCGGAGTGCTTCTGCTCATTCCTTTAGTATCCAAGGTGAGATTCCATCCTGGCCTATAGCCTTTGTCACATCCAACTCTAGCAAAAGCTTCCTCACCTCCCCACTGGCAATCCCAAACTCTTCTAGCGGTGCCTGGTTATCTATTCCCTCTCTTATCTCTGGAACTTCCCCTTGCTCTAATGTGAAGAGCAAAAATCCTGGAAATCTTATTGAGTTTCCTCACACACTTGTCGTTTGTAGTAAATGTATCTGCCGCCATCCTCAGTTTCATTACCTGTTCCTTCACTGTTGTTTTCCTCCTGATGTTGCTGTGCAGTAATTCAGGTTGAGTCTTTGCTTTGCTTGCTGTCATTTTATGCCATATTTTCAAATATGTCATTTTCATAGTCTTTCCGCCTCTCTTCTGACCCTGACGCATTGATTCCCGGCACTCTGGTCCCTTGCTCTGCTCTCTAGTGTCCTATTATTTCTATAGGTTCTCCACGCCCTTGCACTTAGTTGCTTTGCTAGCTTATATCTCTTATTAAACCATTGGTTTCTCATCTGCACTTATTTTTTTTCCTTTTGAACTGGGACGAACTTGTCTGTTGTGAGTATGTGTATTCACCTATTTGTGCTTGCGGGGGTTGAGCTCTGCTGTTTCGGCCCGCCTCTCAACTGTCAATCAACTGTTATTTGTTTTTTTTTGGTGGGGGGGGAAGATGGGGCACACACACACACAAAGTGGCACTTTGCTTGCCACTCTCCATAGTGTATAGTAAGTCACTGGAGACGGGAGACCTACCAGAAATATGGAAGACGGCGAATGTGGTCCCAATATACAAAAAGGACAACAGGCAAGAGGCACTGAACTACAGGCCAGTGTCCTTGACTTGTATACCATGTAAGGTGATGGAGAAGATCGTGAGAAAAAAACTGGTAACACATCTGGAGAGAAGGGACTTCCTGACAAATCGCCAACATGGGTTCACGGAGGGTAAATCTTGCCTGACAGGCTTGATAGAATTCTACGATCAGGTGACAAAGATTAAGCAAGAAAGAGAGGGCTGGGCGGACTGCATTTTCTTGGATTGTCGGAAAGCCTTTGACACAGTACCGCATAAGAGGCTGGTACATAAGCTGGAGAGACAGGCAGGTGTAGCTGGTAAGGTGCTCCAGTGGATAAGGGAGTATCTAAGCAATAGGAAGCAGAGAGTTACGGTGAGGGGTGAGACGTCCGATTGGCGTGAAGTCACCAGTGGAGTCCCACAGGGCTCTGTACTCGGTCCTATCTTGTTTCTGATATGTAAATGATCTCCCGGAGGGTATCGATTCATTTCTCTCAATGTTTGCGGACGATGCTAAAATTATGAGAAGGATTAAAACAGAAGAGGACTGTTTGAGGCTTCAAGAAGACCTAGACAAGCTGAAGGAATGGTCGAACAAATGGTTGTTAGAGTTTAACCCAACCAAATATAATGTAATGAAGATAGGTGTAGGGAGCAGAAGGCCAGATACAAGGTATCATCTGGGAGAGGAAATTCTTCAGGAGTCAGAGAAGGAAAAAGACTTGGGGGTTGATATCACGCCAGACCTGTCTCCTGCAGCACATATCAGTCGGATAACATCAACGGCATATGCCAGGCTGGCCAACATACGAACGGCATTCAGAATATTGTGTAAAGAATCATTCAGAACTTTGTATACCACATAGGTCAGGCCAATCCTGGAGTATGCAGCCCCAGCATGGAGTCCATATCTAGTCAAGGATAAGACTAAACTGGAAAAGGTTCAAAGGTTTGCCACCAGACTTGTACCCGAGCTGAGAGGTATGAGCTACGAGGAGAGACTACGGGAATTAAACCTCACTTCGCTGGAAGACAGAAGAGTTAGGGGGGACATGATCACCACATTCAAGATTCTGAAGGGAATTGATAGGGTAGATAAAGACAGTCTATTTAACACAAGGGGAACACGCACAAGGGGACACAGGTGGAAACTGAGTGCCCAAATGAGCCACAGAGATATTAGAAAGAACTTTTTTAGTGTCAGAGTGGTTGACAAATGGAATGCATTAGGAGGTGATGTGGTGGAGGCTGACTACATACACAGTTTCAAGTGTAGATATGATAGAGCCCGATAGGCTCAGGAACCTGTACACCTGTTGATTGACGGTTGAGAGGCGGGACCAAAGAGCCAGAGCTCAACCCCCGCAAACACAACTAGGTGAGTACAACTAGGTGAGTACACACACACACACACACACGCATATAAATATAAAAGATATGTATATATATATATATATAAATATATATATCTTATATATAATAGATATATTTATAAATATATAAATTCGGCATATAAAAAAGAATGATAATAAAAATAGAACCTACCGATGATTTTTCACTTGGTAATTCCTTTTACTGTTTGTGAAGAATATTCTTCATTGAAATTGGTATGAATATGTTAGCTATATATTTATGAGAGAGAATCTGTGTTTGTTTGTCTTGGGGTAAAGCTTGGGGCTAGCCTTGTCTAACTCTGCAGGGGCTACGGGCTGGGGTACGGGATGGACATAGGCTGGTCGGGGTCGGCCTAAGTGAACACGCGTAACATGTTATATATGTACAGTCAAAGATCCCGGCCAACCAGCTTGAGTGATACTGTCTGCAGACATGGTACTGCCACGTTTGGTGTACTCCCTACCGTAGAATACTAACAGCTTGGCTGTTACTGCTTACAGGCTGAACGTTGACAGCTTGGGTGATTCTACAAAGACTGAACACTGCTAGCATGGGTTTTACTGTCTAGAGTCGAGGCACTGTCAGCAAGGAGTGTACTTTCTTCTGGAAGTGCTCCACTAGCTGCTGTCCCGCCAAATACACCGAAACTACGACGTTGCTACAACGTTCGAACAAGTTTTAACACCTCTTAACCAGTTATAACAACCAATATAGCAAGTTGTAACAACGTTCTAATACGTCATAAACACGTTAAGCCAAGATGTAACAACTTTATTACAAGTTGTAACAAGCAGAAAATAGAGACAGTTATGGTTTGTGTTTCCGGCGGTGGTTCTGTCTACTGGCAGATCACTGTCAGCTGGAACTATACTGTCTATACACCGTCACTGTCCTGCCTGGGGAGAGAGAGAGAGAGAGAGAGAGAGAGAGAGAGAGAGAGAGAGAGAGAGAGAGAGAGAGAGAGAGAGAGAGAGAGAGAGAGAGAGAGAGAGATGGATGAGCGTTGTGGGGGAGGTAAAGGAGAAAGTGATGGAGATTGATTGAGATTGAGAATGAAAGTGAGGGAGAGAGAATGAGGGTGAGGGTGGATGTGAGAGTGAGGAAGGGATGAAAGCGACAGAGTGAGGAAGTACAGAAGTAAAGGTAGAAGTGTGAAGGGCAGCCCAGCAGGGTAGTAAAGATGGGTGAGGAATAAGGTCAACAGGTCGTGAACAGTTTTGTAAAATCTCGTGTATTTATCTCTTCACTGTGAACACATTTTAAAGAATACTTCATCAATACTGAATCATCTTAGTAAAGGTTCTGAATGTTTGGTATTACCTTTCTTTCCCATTATATGGTAACATATGAATTTGTAATTATCCTTCTAAGCATCAATCAATTTGGTTCTCATTGTCAACAAATTATTTGCTGGATAACGTAAGTGTTTTAGTTGGTAACGCTCCTTAACACAGCTCCAAGGGTCGTGTTAGGTATATTGGCTACATTTACACATTTCTCTCTTGGTTTCAGAGCTCTACTTCTCATTACTCTTGCCTTACCCAATGTTTCCATTAATGTCCAAGTATTTTATGACACCTCAGAAAGCATTACCAGCACGCGTTTAACAACCAAATTGAATCACAATTAAAATTAAAATTGTAAAAAATAGCTCAATCAAATTACAAAATTTTGCTGCTCAGTTTCCTTATAATTAGAGGAAAACTAACGAAGTTATCTTGTATGTTTTGAGATTTACATTTTACCGCCACAGACGCTGCCACAAACATCCTAAACAATGTTAATTGTAAGAGTACACAGTAATTAACTTTGAAAATATTTCCAATCGCCTTTTTCAATTAATCTATTTTTTGTATGATAATGATGCAACAAATTAGTAGTCAGTAGCACTAGTTGCCCATAATTTGAACTCTTTCTTTGGCTAATTAAAAACTACAAAAAAGGTTTAGATTACTCCAAACATTTGTTAATAAAGCTCAAAATGGAGGTGTAAAGTTTGGCTTTATTGCGGTGTTGAGAAAAGTTAAAAAAATGATAAATAATATGGTAATGGCCTCTTTGTTATCTTGTCACAGAGTTTGAATTTGCCTAAACTGACAACTTCAAACTTAGAAATAATTATTCAGTCAAAATGTTGATCATACTGAGGACTTAGTTTATTTTGCAGTTTCCTTTAAATTTAAAATTATTCCTACTAGTATAGACGACATATTTAATTAATTGTATTACAAAATGGTGTGAGGTAATGTTCATTTTGTAAAATGGAGATACAATTACAGTCTTGAGATACTGTGAGTGTGACATTGCCCTCTACACCTTGCACCAAGTATCTTTAGTGTACACTCTGTGTACACAAGGTGCGCTCTCTGTTAACCAAGTCATAAGCCAATTTCGCTGCAAGCATTTTAAATGTGCAAAACCTAGACTTGTTTATGCTGCTTCTAAATAAGCATGATATATAGGAAGTAAATATATGAATTACAAGAATATATTTCTCCACCCGTTGCCTGGAGAATATATTTTATCAGTCCCATCAAATGTCTTCACCAAGTAATTACCCATTATATGGAGTAGTAACAGGGTGTGGTCGTCCCTACTGCTGTGGAGTAGGAAGGTGTGGTCGTCTCTACTGCTGTGGAGTAGGAAGGTGTGGTCGTCCCTACTGTTGTGGATTAGTAACAAGGTGTGGTCGTCCCTACTGTTGTGGTGTAGGAAGGTGTGGTCGTCCCTACTGCTGTGGATTAGTAACAAGGTGTGGTCGTCCCTACTGTTGTGGTGTAGGAAGGTGTGGTCGTCCCTACTGCTGTGGAGTAGGAAGGCGTGGTCGTCCCTACTGCTGTGGAGTAGGAAGGTGTGGTCGTCCCTACTGCTGTGGAGTAGGAAGGTGTGGTCGTCCCTACTGCTGTGGAGTAGGAAGGTGTGGTCGTCCCTACTGCTGTGGAGTAGGAAGGTGTGGTCGTCCCTACTGCTGTGGAGTAGGAAGGTGTGGTCGTCCCTACTGCTGTGGAGTAGGAAGGTGTGGTCGTCCCTACTGCTGTGGAGGAGGAAGGTGTGGTCGTCCCTACTGCTGTGGAGTAGGAAGGTGTGGTCGTCCCTACTGCTGTGGAGTAGGAAGGTGTGGTCGTCCCTACTGCTGTGGAGTAGGAAGGTGTGGTCGTCCCTACTGCTGTGGAGTAGGAAGGTGTGGTCGTCCCTACTGCTGTGGAGTAGGAAGGTGTGGTCGTCCCTACTGCTGTGGAGTAGGAAGGTGTGGTCGTCACTACTGCTGTGGAGTAGGAAGGTGTGGTCGTCCCTACTGCTGTGGAGTAGGAAGGTGTGGTCGTCCCTACTGCTGTGGAGTAGGAAGGTGTGGTCGTCACTACTGCTGTGGAGTAGGAAGGTGTGGTCGTCCCTACTGATGTGGAGTAGTAACAACGTGTGGTCGTCCTTACTGATGTGGAGTAGGAAGGTGTGGTCGTTCCTGCTACTGTGGAGTAGGAAGGTGTGGTCGTCCCTACTGCTGTGGAGTAGTAACAAGGTGTGGTCGTCCCTATTGATATGGAGTAGTAACAAGGTGTGGTCGTCCATATTAATATGGAATAGTAACAAGGTGTGGTCGTCCATATTAATATGGAGTAGTAACAAGGTGTGGTCGTCTCTATTGATATGGAGTAGTAACAAGGTGGGGTCGTCCTTACTCTCTGACATAGAGTAGTAACAAGGTGTGGTCGTCCCTATTAATGTGGAATAGTAAGAAGGTGCGGTCGTCCCTATTAATATAGAGTAGTAACAAGGTGTGGTCGTCCCTATTAATATAGAGTAGTAACAAGGTGTGGTCGTCCCTATTAATATAGAGTAGTAACAAGGTGTGGTCGTCCCTATTAATATAGAGTAGTAACAAGGTGTGGTCGTCCCTATTAATATAGAGTAGTAACAAGGTGTGGTTGTCCCTATTTATATAGAGTAGTACCAAGGTGTGGTCGTCCCTATTAATATAGAGTAGTAACAAGGTGTGGTCGTCCCTATTAATATGGAGTAGTAACAAGGTGTGGTCGTCCCTATTAATGTGGAGTAGTAAGGTGTGGTCGTCCCTATTAATATAGAGTAGTAACAAGGTGTGGTCGTCCCTATTAATATAGAGTAGTAACAAGGTGTGGTCGTCCCTATTAATATAGAGTTGTAACAAGGTGTGGTCGTCCCTATTAATATGGAGTAGTAACAAGGTGTGGTCGTCCCTATTAATGTGGAGTAGTAAGAAGGTGTGGTCGTCCCTATTAATATAGAGTAGTAACAAGGTGTGGTCGTCCCTATTAATATATAGAAACAAGGTGTGGTCGTCCCTATTAATATAGAGTTGTAACAAGGTGTGGTCGTCCCTATTAATATAGAGCAGTAACAAGGTGTGGTCGTCTCTATTTGCCGTTTTTATGAAGCTGGAGATGAACTGTTACATAAACTCTACCAAGCTATGTCTTCGCTGGGGTATACGTTAATTAACCTGTGTTTCTGTGGTTTTTCACGATGCCCATTTTATGTTAACACTTCAACAATTTAAATTGAATTAAATTGTATAAATATAGGTCTTTAACCTCTTATTATTTCAATTCTAAAAGAATATTTTTATATATTTCAAGAATTCACAATTTTTCCTCAAAGTGTTTTCTCATCAAACATTTACTGACACGTTACTGACCCTTCAACTGTACTTGAAAAAGTTGTCCTGGAAACATGTTTCCTTAAAATTATGCAGAAATTTCCTGGAAATTGCTTTATCTTAAGTAATGTTAAATTAACAGTCGACACGAATTGTCCAGGATAGCCAGGAATAACCCATTCCTACTCTAAGGTTTGAGTAGCAACATTTGCAAATTTGCCGATGATACGAAAATCGGTAGGGAAATTAATTCGGAGGAGGACTCACTATCACTTCAAGTTGATCTAGATAGGGTTTTGAAATGGTCAAAGGATTGGCAGATGCAGTTTAATGCTGATAAATGTAAAGTTCTGAGGTTAGGTAATGATGATAGAGTTACAAGATACGAGCTAGATGGTGTTGTGATTGCGAAGTCGGATTGCGAAAGGGATCTGGGAGTTATGATTAGTAAGAATTTAAAACAAAAGGATCAATGCATAAATGTTCGTAATAAGGCAAATCGGACACTTGGATTTATTAATCGCAGCGTTAGTAACAAGACACCTGGTGTGGTTCTCAAGCTATATCTTGCTCTAGTTAGGCCCCATTTAGATTATGCAGTTCAGTTTTGGTCGCCATATTATAGAATGGATATAAATTCACTTGAACGTGTCCAGCGTAGGATGACTAAGTTAATTCCCCAAATTAGAAATCTTTCATATGAAGAAAGATTAACAAAGCTTAAGTTGCATTCACTGGAAAGGCGAAGAGTTAGGGGTGACATGATAGAGGTTTACAAGTGGATGAATGGACATAACCGGGGGGATATTAATAGGGTATTAAAAGTATCAACACAGGACAGAACACGAAACAATGGATATAAATTGGATAAGTTTAGATTTAGGAAAGACTTGGGTAAATACTGGTTCAGTAACAGGGTTGTTGATTTGTGGAACCAATTGCCGCGTAACATTGTGGAGGTGGGGTCCCTCGATTGTTTCAAGCACGGGTTGGACAAGTATATGAGAGAGATTGGGTGGTTATAGAATAGGAGCTGCCTCGTATGGGCCAATAGGCCTTCTGCAGTTACCTTTGTTCTTATGTTCTTATGTTCTTAAGTTGACTTCCACATCTTATCAGGACTAATTAATGAACATAATCATATAACAATAAAATATTGGGAAAATACTAGTAACACCTGCTTTTTCCACCCAATCTTTCCCTCCGCACTTAGAAGAGTTAGGGGTGACATGATAGAGGTTTACAAGTGGGTGAATGGACATAACAAAGGGGATATTAATAGGGTATTAAAAGTATCAACACAAGACAGAACACGAAACAATGGGTATAAATTGGATAAGTTTAGATTTAGGAAAGACTTGGGTAAATACTGGTTCAGTAACAGGGTTGTTGATTTGTGGAACCAATTGCCGCGTAACATTGTGGAGGTGGGGTTCCTCGATTGTTTCAAGCATGGGTTGGACATGTATATGAGTGGGATTGGGTGGTTATAAATAGGAGCTGCCTCGTATGGGCCAACAGGCCTTCTGCAGTTGCCTTTGTTCTTATGTTCTTATGTACAACAAAACTTGAGTTTTACATCCATTTTCAGTTATGGTGTTCCATACACTAAGAACACCCTAATGATCCCTCCCGGGCCACGTAGCCAAGCTTCTCTTCCTCTCACAGCAACAACATCCACTATTCATGAACTTAACTAGAGAGTCACCAGCTACTGAAATATTCATACTTTGTCTCTTTGTTCCGTTCCTTCTCTTTCCTTTGCTGCTTACTGCTTCTACACATTTATCCTATAGTATTGAAAAGAAATTTTAAATTTGCTACTCAAGGAGAACATAGTTCCCACAGTTTTGCTTTGCTTCTGTCCATATAATAGCATAGTTTCGCTTTAAAGCAGCATCGCAGTGCTCTTATTACCCTGAAACTCAACAACCACAAAGTGAGCACGATTTTCCATGTATTTAACTTCCTTTGTAACCGTCCTTCGTTCAGTTTTATAAGCATTAAACTTTTCGATGTTATTTCACTTTTGTCATCAAAGCTGAACACAGAACAAGCAATTCCTCCAGCAACTGAAGGACGGAGAGGAGGTGAGGAGAGAGAGTAATACATGGAAAATAGAGAATATATATATATTGATATTAGGAGTGGAGAGTGAGAGACTGAGTGTTACAGGAGGCATGACAATCTAATAAGGAGAGAGGAGACTTGTCACAATAAAGAGACAAGGTGACAAGAGACTGAAGAAAGAGAAGATCAGAATGAGAATGAGCAAGAGTGAGTGTTGAGAGTGAAACTGAAGCTAGAGATTAAGATGAGAAAAATATGAGAGCTGGAGAGAATAATGAGTGAAGGAGTGCAAGTGGGAGTGTCACCCACCACAGAGACCATCGTCTATGGGTGAGAAGACGGTGACCAGGAGCCAGTGAACTTTAGTAGTGAACCAGGAGGTGGTCTCTAGAGCGTACATTATCTGACGCAGGTGTTACGGGGGTGTAACTTTACTAACTGGACGATAGTTTGGTACAGAGTACCTCGCCTGACTGGAGTACATGACCTGACTGGAGTACCTCCCCTGACTGGAGTACATGGCATGACTGGAGTACATGGCATGACTGGAGTACATGGCATGACTGGAGGACATGGCATGACTGGACTACATGGCATGACTGGAGTACATGGCATGACTGGAGGACATGGCATGACTGGACTACATGGCATGACTGGAGTACATGGCATGACTGGAGGACATGGCCTGACTGGAGGACATGGCCTGACTGGAGGACATGGCCTGACTGGAGGACATGGCCTGACTGGAGGACATGGTCTGACTGGAGGACATGGCCTGACTGGAGGACATGGTCTGACTGGAGGACATGGCCTGACTGGAGGACATGGCCTGACTGGAGTACATGGCCTGACTGGAGTACATGGCCTGACTGGAGTACATGGCCTGACTGGAGTACATGGCCTGACTGGAGTACATGGCCTGACTGGAGGACATGGCCTGACTGGAGTACATGGCCTGACTGGAGTACATGGCCTGACTGGAGTACATGGCCTGACTGGAGTACATGGCCTGACTGGAGTACATGGCCTGACTGGAGGACATGACCTGACTGCAGTACTCTCAAGGAGAGACTGGAGTCTCTCACCAGTCACTCTTCCACTCCCTCCCATCCACCACAATTATCAAGCAAACATATTTCGTTTTCTTCTCACTGTCTCTCTGAACCTCGACAGCAGACTGCCAAAAGAAAAACAAAAACAGGTAACCAAATATAAACATTTGTAAACTGCACAAAACTCATATCTTTTTGGAGAAGGAGCCTTCAGGGCCTGAACGTTCATACACCATGCACCTCCAATTCTTGCTTCATGTCGCCTGAAACCACCATTCAGCGGTTTCAGGCTAAAACTAGTTTTTTTTATGTTAACATTAATGTCGAAAGATTTGTGAATCCTTAAAGATATTGAAGTTGTTATAACTAGTTCAAGTAGTTAAAACTAGTTCAAGTAATTAAGAGTAGAAATAACAAGTTCACGTAGTTATAGGTCTGTTGAAACAAAATTGGGAATATCTTCAGATTACTTTATTGAGTTTATGAATGGGGACCATTTGTTGTTGGGATTTTGTAGCACTGAAGACCACGACTATCTACCAGGCTATCATCACCTTCCCTCTGAGAGGACCAATGCTCGACACACTACCATCACTACTTGGTGGACCACAACAACACCCCCACACACTACCATCACTACTTTGTGGACCACAACAACACCCACACACTACCATCACTACTTGGTGGACCACAACAACACCCACACACACTACCATCACTACTTGGTGGACCACAACAACACCCCCACACACTACCATCACTACTTGGTGGACCACAACAACACCCACACACTACCATCACTACTTGGTGGACCACAACAACACCCCCCCACACTACCATCACTACTTGGTGGACCACAACAACACCCCCACACTACTTGGTGGACCACAACAACACCCCCCCACACTACCATCACTACTTGGTGGACCACAACAACACCCACACACTACCATCACTACTTGGTGGACCACAACACCCCCACACTACCATCACTACTTGGTGGACCACAACAACACCCACACACTACCATCACTACTTGGTGGACCACAACAACACCCCACACACTACCATCACTACTTGGTGGACCACAACAACACCCACACACTACCATCACTACTTGGTGGACCACAACAACACCCACACACTACCATCACTACTTGGTGGACCACAACAACACCCCCCACACACTACCATCACTACTTGGTGGACCACAACAACACCCACACACTACCATCACTACTTGGTGGACCACAACAACACCCCCACACACTACCATCACTACTTGGTGGACCACAACAACACCCACACACTACCATCACTACTTGGTGGACCACAACAACACCCCACACACTACCATCACTACTTAGGGGACCACAGCAACACCCCCACACACACTACCATCACTACTTGGTGGACCACAACAACACCCCCACACTACCATCACTACTTGGTGGACCACAACAACACCACACACACACCACCATCACTACTTGGTGGACCACAACAACACCCCCACACACTACCATCACTACTTGGTGGACCACAACAACACCCCACACACTACCATCACTACTTGGTGGACCACAACAACACCCCCACACACTACCATCACTACTTGGTGGACCACAACAACACCCACACACTACCATCACTACTTGGTGGACCACAACAACACCCACACACTACCATCACTACTTGGTGGACCACAACAACACCCCCACACTACCATCACTACTTGGTGGACCACAACAACACCCCACACACTACCATCACTACTTGGTGGACCACAACAACACCCACACACACACTACCATCACTACTTGGTGGACCACAACACACCCCCACACACTACCATCACTACTTGGTGGACCACAACAACACCCCCCACACACTACCATCACTACTTGGTGGACCACAACAACACCCACACACACTACCATCACTACTTGGTGGACCACAACAACACCCACACACTACCATCACTACTTGGTGGACCACAACAACACCCACACACACTACCATCACTACTTGGTGGACCACAACAACACCCACACACACTACCATCACTACTTGGTGGACCACAACAACACCCACACACACTACCATCACTACTTGGTGGACCACAACAACACCCACACACTACCATCACTACTTGGTGGACCACAACAACACCCCACACACTACCATCACTACTTGGTGGACCACAACAACACCACACACACTACCATCACTACTTGGTGGACCACAACAACACCCCACATACTACCATCACTACTTGGTGGACCACAACAACGCCCCACACACTACCATCACTACTTGGTGGACCACAACAACACCCCCCCACACTACCATCACTACTTGGTGGACCACAACAACACCCACACACTACCATCACTACTTGGTGGACCACAACAACACCCCCACACACTACCATCACTACTTGGTGGACCACAACAACACCCACACACTACCATCACTACTTGGTGGACCACAACAACACCCCCACACACTACCATCACTACTTGGTGGACCACAACAACACCCCCCACACACTACCATCACTACTTGGTGGACCACAACAACACCCCACACACTACCATCACTACTTGGTGGACCACAACAACAACCACACACTACCATCACTACTTGGTGGACCACAACAACACCCCCACACACTACCATCACTACTTGGTGGACCACAACAACACCCACACACTACCATCACTACTTGGTGGACCACAACAACACCCACACACTACCATCACTACTTGGTGGACCACAACAACACCCACACACTACCATCACTACTTGGTGGACCACAACAACACCCCACACACTACCATCACTACTTGGTGGACCACAACAACACCCACACACTACCATCACTACTTGGTGGACCACAACAACACCCCCCACACTACCATCACTACTTGGTGGACCACAACAACACCCTACACACTACCATCACTACTTGGTGGACCACAACAACACCCCCACACTACCATCACTACTTGGTGGACCACAACAACACCCCCCACACTACCATCACTACTTGGTGGACCACAACAACACCCCCCACACTACCATCACTACTTGGTGGACCACAACAACACCCTACACACTACCATCACTACTTGGTGGACCACAACAACACCCCCCACACTACCATCACTACTTGGTTGACCACAACAACACCCACACACACTACCATCACTACTTGGTTGACCACAACAACACCCACACACTACCATCACTACTTGGTGGACCACAACAACACCCTACACACTACCATCACTACTTGGTGGACCACAACAACACCCACACACACTACCATCACTACTTGGTTGACCACAACAACACCCACACACACTACCATCACTACTTGGTGGACCACAACAACACCCACACACACTACCATCACTACTTGGTGGACCACAACAACACCCCCACACACTACCATCACTACTTGGTGGACCACAACAACACCCACACACTACCATCACTACTTGGTGGACCACAACAACACCCCCACACACTACCATCACTACTTGGTGGACCACAACAACACCCCCACACACTACCGTCACTACTTGGTGGACCACAACAACACCCCCACAATACCATCACTACTTGGTGGACCACAACAACACCCCCACACACTACCATCACTACTTGGTGGACCACAACAACACCCCCACACACTACCATCACTACTTGGTGGACCACAACAACACCCCCACACACTACCATCACTACTTGGTGGACCACAACAACCACACACTACCATCACTACTTGGTGGACCACAACAACACCCCCACACACTACCATCACTACTTGGTGGACCACAACAACACCCCCACACTACCATCACTACTTGGTGGACCACAACAACACCCACACACTACCATCACTACTTGGTGGACCACAACAACACCCACACACTACCATCACTACTTGGTGGTCCACAACAACACCACACACTACCATCACTACTTGGTGGTCCACAACAACACCCCACACACTACCATCACTACTTGGTGGACCACAACAACACCCACACACTACCATCACTACTTGGTGGACAGACCTGTGCTGGGCGCCAGCTGGGAGAAACAGGGTCGCTGGGGGCCAGCTGGGAGACACAGGGTCGCTGGGAGCCAGCTGGGAGACACAGGGTCGCTGGGAGCCAGCTGGGAGACACAGGGTCGCTGGGAGCCAGCTGGGAGACACAGGGTCGCTGGGAGCCTGCTGGGAGCCAGTTGGGAGACACAGGGTCGCTGGGAGCCAGCTGGGAGACACAGGGTCGCTGGGAGCCAGCTGGGAGACACAGGGTCGCTGGGAGCCAGCTGGGAGCCAGTTGGGAGACACAGGGTCGCTGGGAGCCAGCTGGGAGACACAGGGTCGCTGGGAGCCAGCTGGGAGACACAGGGTCGCTGGGAGCCAGCTGGGAGACACAGGGTCGCTGGGAGCCAGCTGGGAGACACAGGGTCGCTGGGAGCCAGCTGGGAGACACAGGGTCGCTGGGCGCCAGCTGGTAGACACAGGGTCTCTGGGAGCCAGCTGGGAGACACAGGGTCGCTGGGCGTCAGCTGGGAAACACAGGGTCGCTGGGAGCCAGCTGGGAGACACAGGGTCGCTGGGAGCCAGCTGGGAGACACAGGGTCGCTGGGCGCCAGCTGGGAGACACAGGGTCGCTGGGAGCCAGCTGGGAGACACAGGGACGCTGGGAGCCAGCTGGGAGACACAGGGACGCTGGGAGCCAGCTGGGAGACACAGGGACGCTGGGCGCCAGCTGGGAGACTTAGGGTCGCTGGGAGCCAGCTGGGAGACACAGGGTCGCTGGGCGCCAGCTGGGAGACACAGGGTCGGTAGGAGCCAGCTGGGAGACACAGGGTCGCTGGGCGCCAGCTGGGAGACACAGGGTCGCTGGGAGCCAGCTGGGAGACACAGGGTCGCTGGGAGCCAGCTGGGAGACACAGGGTCGCTGGGAGCCAGCTGGGAGACACATGGTCGCTGGGAGTCAGTTGGGAGACACAGGGTCGCTGGGAGCCAGCTGGGAGACACAGGGTCGCTGGGGGCCAGCTGGGAGACACAGGGTCGCTGGGAGCCAGCTGGGAGACACAGGGTCGCTTGGAACCACCTGGGAGACACAGGGTCGCTGGGGGCCAGCTGGGAGACACAGGGTCGCTGGGGGCCAGCTGGGAGCCAGCTGGAAGACACAGGGTCGCTGGGAGCCACCTGGGAGCCAGCTGGGAGACACAGGGTCGCTGGGAGCCAGCTGGGAGACACAGGGTCGCTGGGAGCCAGCTGGGAGACACAGGGTAGCTGGGAGCCAGCTGGGAGACATAGGGTCGCTGGGAGCCAGCTGGGAGTCACAGAGTCGCTGGGAGCCAGCTGGGAGTCACAGGGTCGCTAGGAACCAGCTTGGAGCCAGCTGGGAGACACAGGGTCGCTTGGAGCCAGCTGGGAGACACAGGGTCGCTGGGAGCCAGCTGGGAGACATAGGGTCGCTGGGAGCCAGCTGGGAGACACAGGGTCGCTGGGAGCCAGCTGGGAGACACAGGGTCGCTGGGAGCCAGCTGGGAGACACAGGGTCGCTGGGAGCCAGCTGGGAGACACAGGGTCGCTGGGAGCCAGCTGGGAGCCAGCTGGGAGACACAGGGTCGCTGGGAGCCACCTGGGAGCCAGCTGGGAGACATAGGGTCGCTGGGAGCCAGTTGGGAGACACAGGGTCGCTGGGAGTCAGTTGGGAGACACAGGGTCGCTGGGAGCCAGCTGGGAGCCAGCTGGGAGACACAGGGTCGCTGGGAGCCAGCTGGGAGCCAGCTGGGAGACACTGGGTCGCTGGGAGCCAGCTGGGAGCCAGCTGGGAGACACAGGGTCGCTGGGAGCCAGCTGGGAGCCAGCTGGGAGACACAGGGTCGCTGGGGGCCAGCTGGGAGACACAGGGTCGCTAGGAGTCAGTTGGGAGACACAGGGTCGCTGGGAGCCAGCTGGGAGACACAGGCTCGCTGGGAGCCAGCTGGGAGCCAGCTGGGAGCCACCTGGGCGCCAGCTGGGAGACTTATCTCACACTACAGAATTTCTCGTGATTTTAAAGCTAATTACAATCCTCTGAACCGGAAAACAAAATCAGATTCTGAATTGTAGTGATTGTGGTTATCATCACAGGTGTGTGAGTGTTGGTGAGAGTGAGGGAGAGTGAGGGAAAGTGAGGGAGAGTGTGGGAGAGTGAGGGAGAGTGAGGGAGAGTGAGGGAGAGTGAGGGAGAGAGTGGGAGAGTGTGGGAGAGTGTGGGAGAGTGAGGGAGAGTGAGGGAGAGTGTTGGTGAGAGTGAGGGAGAGTGAGGGAGAGTGTGGGAGAGTGAGGGAGAGTGAGGGAGAGTGTTGGTGAGAGTGAGGGAGAGTGAGGGAGAGTGTGGGAGAGTGAGGGAGAGTATTGGTGAGAGTGAGGGAGAGTGAGGGAGAGTGTGGGAGAGTGTTGGTGAGACAGAGGGAGAGTGAGGGAGAGTGTGGGAGAGTGAGGGAGAGTGAGGGAGAGTGAGGGAGTGTGTGGGAGAGTGAGGGAGAGTGAGGGAGAGTGAGGGAGAGTGAGGGAGAGTGTTGGTGAGAGTGAGGGAGAGTGAGGGAGAGTGTTGGTGAGAGTGAGGGAGAGTGTGGGAGAGTGAGGGAGAGTGAGGGAGAGTGTTGGTGAGAGTGAGGGAGAGTGTGGGAGAGTGAGGGAGAGTGAGGGAGAGGGAGAGTGAGGGAGAGTGTTGGTGAGAGGGAGAGTGAGGGAGAGTGTTGGTGAGAGTGAGGGAGAGTGAGGGAGAGTGAGGGAGAGTGTGGGAGAGTGTTGGTGAGAGTGAGGGAGAGTGTGGGAGAGTAAGGGAGAGTGTGGGAGAGTGAGGGAGAGTGTTGGTGAGAGTGAGGGAGAGTGAGGGAGAGTGTGGGAGAGTTAGGGAGAGTGTTGGTGAGAGTGAGGGAGAGTGAGGTAGAGTGTGGGAGAGTGAGGGAGAGTGAGGGAGAGTGAGGGAGAGTGAGGGAGAGTGTTGGTGAGAGTGAGGGAGAGTGTGGGAGAGTGAGGGAGAGTGAGGGAGAGTGTGGGAGAGTGAGGGAGAGTGTGGGAGAGGGAGAGTGTTGGTGAGAGTGAGGGAGAGTGAGGGAGAGTGAGGGAGAGTGTGGGAGAGTGAGGGAGAGTGTTGGTGAGAGTGAGGGAGAGTGAGGGAGAGTGTGGGAGAGTGAGGGAGAGTGAGGGAGTGTGGGAGAGTGAGGGAGAGTGAGGGAGAGTGTTGGTGAGAGTGAGGGAGAGTGAGGGAGAGTGTGGGAGAGTGAGGGAGAGTGAGGGAGAGTGTGGGAGAGTGAGGGAGAGTGAGGGAGAGTGAGGGAGAGTGTGGGAGAGTGAGGGAGAGTGAGGAAGAGGTGAGGGATTGTGAGGGAGAGTGTGGGAGAGGTGAGGGCTTGTGAGGGAGAGTGTGGGAGAGGTGAGGGCTTGTGAGGGAGAGTGTGGGAGAGGTGAGGGCTTGTGAGGGAGAGTGTGGGAGAGGCGAGGGCTTGTGAGCGAGAGTGTGGGAGAGGCGAGGGCTTGTGAGGGAGAGTGTGGGAGAGGTGAGGGCTTGTGAGGGAGAGTGTGGGAGAGGTGAGGGCTTGTGAGGGAGAGTGTGGGAGAGGTGAGGGCTTGTGAGGGAGAGTGTGGGAGAGGCGAGGGCTTGTGAGCGAGAGTGTGGGAGAGGTGAGGGCTTGTGAGGGAGAGTGTGGGAGAGTGAGGGAGTGTGTGGGAGAGTGAGGGAGAGTGAGGGAGAGTGTTGGTGAGAGTGAGGGAGAGTGAGGGAGAGTGAGGGAGAGTGTGGGAGAGTGAGGGAGAGTGAGGGAGAGTGTTGGTGAGAGTGAGGGAGAGTGAGGGAGAGTGTGGGAGAGTGAGGGAGAGTGAGGGAGAGTGAGGGAGTGTGGGAGAGTGAGGGAGAGTGAGGGAGAGTGTTGGTGAGAGTGTGGGAGAGTGAGGGAGAGTGAGGGAGAGTGTGGGAGAGTGAGGGAGAGTGAGGGAGAGTGTGGGAGAGTGAGGAAGAGGTGAGGGATTGTGAGGGAGAGTGTGGGAGAGGTGAGGGCTTGTGAGGGAGAGTGTGGGAGAGGTGAGGGCTTGTGAGGGAGAGTGTGGGAGAGGTGAGGGCTTGTGAGGGAGAGTGTGGGAGAGGCGAGGGCTTGTGAGCGAGAGTGTGGGAGAGGCGAGGGCTTGTGAGGGAGAGTGTGGGAGAGGTGAGGGCTTGTGAGGGAGAGTGTGGGAGAGGTGAGGGCTTGTGAGGGAGAGTGTGGGAGAGGTGAGGGCTTGTGAGGGAGAGTGTGGGAGAGGCGAGGGCTTGTGAGCGAGAGTGTGGGAGAGGTGAGGGCTTGTGAGGGAGAGTGTGGGAGAGTGAGGGAGTGTGTGGGAGAGTGAGGGAGAGTGAGGGAGAGTGAGGGAGAGTGTTGGTGAGAGTGAGGGAGAGTGAGGGAGAGTGAGGGAGAGTGTGGGAGAGTGAGGGAGAGTGTTGGTGAGAGTGAGGGAGAGTGAGGGAGAGTGTGGGAGAGTGAGGGAGAGTGAGGGAGAGTGAGGGAGTGTGGGAGAGTGAGGGAGAGTGTTGGTGAGAGTGAGGGAGAGTGAGGGAGAGTGTGGGAGAGTGAGGGAGAGTGAGGGAGAGTGTGGGAGAGTGAGGGAGAGTGAGGGAGAGTGAGGGAGAGTGTGGGAGAGTGAGGGAGAGTGTGGGAGAGTGAGGAAGAGGTGAGGGCTTGTGAGGGAGAGTGTGGGAGAGGTGAGGGCTTGTGAGGGAGAGTGTGGGAGAGGTGAGGGCTTGTGAGGGAGAGTGTGGGAGAGGTGAGGGCTTGTGAGGGAGAGTGTGGGAGAGGCGAGGGCTTGTGAGCGAGAGTGTGGGAGAGGCGAGGGCTTGTGAGGGAGAGTGTGGGAGAGGTGAGGGCTTGTGAGGGAGAGTGTGGGAGAGGTGAGGGCTTGTGAGGGAGAGTGTGTGAGAGGTGAGGGCTTGTGAGGGAGAGTGTGGGAGAGGCGAGGGCTTGTGAGCGAGAGTGTGGGAGAGGTGAGGGCTTGTGAGGGAGAGTGTGGGAGAGGTGAGGGCTTGTGAGGGAGAGTGTGGGAGAGGTGAGGGCTTGTGAGGGAGAGTGTGGGAGAGGCGAGGGCTTGTGAGGGAGAGTGTGGGAGAGGTGAGAAGGGAAGGGAAATATCAGGGGAAAGCGTTTAAGGAGAGGTGAGAGCTTGTGTGAAGTGAGATCCTGAGAAGGGCAGACAGGACGAAAATATTAAGCAAATAAAACATTACTGGCGAGGCTCCGAGGCTGCCGTTAGGTAGTGGCGAGGCTCCCAGGCTGCCGGGAGGTAGTGGCGAGGCTCCCAGGCTGCCAGGAGGTAGTGGCGAGGCTCCCAGGCTGCCGGGAGGTAGTGGCGAGGCTCCCAGGCTGCCTGGAGGTAGTGGTGAGGCTCCCAGGCTGCCGGGTGGTAGTGGCGAGGCTCCCAGGCTGCCGGGAGGTAGTGGCGAGGCTCCCAGGCTGCCGGGTGGTAGTGGCGAGGCTCCCAGGCTGCCGGGAGGTAGTGGCGAGGCTCCCAGGCTGCCGGGAGGTAGTGGCGAGGCTCCCAGGCTGCCGGGTGGTAGTGGCGAGGCTCCGAGGCTGCCGGGAGGTAGAGGCGAGGCTCCGAGGCTGCCGGGAGGTAGAGGCGAGGCTCCGAGGCTGCCGGGAGGTAGTGGTGAGGCTCCCAGGCTGCCGGGAGGTAGTGGCGAGGCTCCGAGGCTGCCGGGAGGTAGTGGTGAGGCTCCCAGGCTGCCGGGAGGTAGTGGCGAGGCTCCCAGGCTGCCGGGAGGTAGAGGCGAGGCTCCGAGGCTGCCGGGAGGTAGTGGTGAGGCTCCGAGGCTGCAGGGAGGTAGTGGTGAGGCTCCGAGGCTGCCGGGAGGTAGTGGCGAGGCTCCCAGGCTGCCGGGAGGTAGTGGCGAGGCTCCCAGGCTGCAGGGAGGTAGTGGCGAGGCTCCGAGGCTGCCGGGAGTTAGAGGCGAGGCTCCGAGACTGCCGGGAGGTAGTGGCGAGGCTCCCAGGCTGCAGGGAGGTAGTGGTGAGGCTCCGAGGCTGCCGGGAGGTAGTGGCGAGGCTCCGAGACTGCCGGGAGGTAGTGGCGAGGCTCCCAGGCTGCCGGGAGGTAGTGGCGAGGCTCCGAGGCTGCCGGGAGGTAGAGGCGAGGCTCCCAGGCTACCGGGAGGTAGAGGCGAGGCTCCCAGGCTGCCGGGAAGTAGAGGCGAGGCTCCCAGGCTGCCGGGAGGTAGTGGCGAGGCTCCCAGGCTGCCGGGAGGTAGTGGCGAGACTCCCAGGCTGCCGGGTGGTAGTGGCGAGGCTCCCAGGCTGCCGGGAGGTAGTGGCGAGGCTCCCAGGCTGCCGGGAGGTAGTGGCGAGGCTCCCAGGCTGCCGGGAGGTAGTGACGAGGCTCCCAGGCTGCAGGGAGGTAGTGGCGAGGCTCCCAGGCTGCCGGGAGGTAGTGACGAGGCTCCCAGGCTGCAGGGAGGTAGAGGCGAGGCTCCGAGACTGCCGGGAGGTAGTGGCGAGGCTCCCAGGCTGCAGGGAGGTAGTGGCGAGGCTCCCAGGCTGCCGGGAGGTAGTGGCGAGGCTCCCAGGCTGCCGGGAGGTAGTGACGAGGCTCCCAGGCTGCAGGGAGGTAGTGGCGAGGCTCCCAGGCTGCAGGGAGGTAGTGGCGAGGCTCCCAGGCTGCCGGGAGGTAGAGGCGAGGCTCCCAGGCTGCAGGGAGGTAGAGGCGAGGCTCCCAGGCTGCCGGGAGGTAGTGGCGAGGCTCCCAGGCTGCCGGGAGGTAGAGGCTAGGCTCCCAGGCTGCCGGGAGGTAGTGGCGAGGCTCCGAGGCTGCCGGAAGGTAGTGGCGAGGCTCCGAGGCTGCCGGGTGGTAGAGGCGAGGCTCCCAGGCTGCCGGGAGGTAGAGGCGAGGCTCCCAGGCTGCCGGGAGGTAGAGGCGAGGCTCCCAGGCTGCCGGGAGGTAGTGGCGAGGCTCCCAGGCTGCCGGGAGGTAGAGGCGAGGCTCCCAGGCTGCCGGGAGGTAATGGCGAGGCTCCCAGGCTGCCGGGATGTAGTGGCGAGGCTCCCAGGCTGCCGGGAGGTAGTGGCGAGGCTCCCAAGCTGCCGGGAGGTAAAGGCGAGGCTCCCAGGCTGCCGGGAGGTAGTGGCGAGGCTCCCAGGCTGCCGGGAGGTAGTGGCGAGGCTCCCAGGCTGCCGGGAGGTAGAGGCGAGGCTCCCAGGCTGCCGGGAGGTAGAGGCGAGGCTCCCAGGCTGCCGGGAGGTAGTGGCGAGGCTCCCAGGCTGCCGGGAGGTAGTGGCGAGGCTCCGAGGCTGCCGGGAGGTAGTGGCGAGGCTCCCAGGCTGTAGGGAGGTAGTGGCGAGGCTCCGAGGCTGCCGGGAGGTAGTGGCGAGGCTCCGAGGCTGCCGGGAGGTAGTGGCGAGGCTCCCAGGCTGCAGGGAGGTAGTGGCGAGGCTCCCAGGCTGCCGGGAGGTAGTGGCGAGGCTCCGAGGCTGCCGGGAGGTAGAGGCGAGGCTCCCAGGCTGCCGGGAGGTAGTCGCGAGGCTCCCAGGCTGCCGGGAGGTAGTGGCGAGGCTCCCAGGCTGCCGGGAGGTAGTGGCGAGGCTCCCAGTCTGCCGAAAGGTAGAGGCGAGGCTCCCAGGCTGCCGGGAGGTAGTGGCGAGGCTCCCAGGCTGCCGGGAGGTAGAGGCGAGGCTCCCAGGCTGCCGGGAGGTAGTGGCGAGGCTCCCAGGCTGCCGGGAGGTAGTGGCGAGGCTCCCAGGCTGCCGAGAGGTAGAGGCGAGGCTCCCAGGCTGCAGGGAGGTAGTGGCGAGGCTCCGAGGCTGCCGCTACAGTAAGCGATAGCATTAATCTGACCCCGGGCCTGGAGCGGCGCCTGGGGGGGGGGGGGCTGGCTGTGTCAACATGATGGACGTCCTCTTCATCACCCCGTCACTTGTATGGTAATCAAACCTCTTAGCAACTCCTTGGATGGGTCTCCTGCTATTATCCAACACCTTGGGTGGGTCTCCTGCTATTATCCAACACCTTGGGTGGGTCTCCTGCTATTATCCAACACCTTGGGTGGGTCTCCTGCTATTATCCAACACCTTGGGTGGGTCTCCTGCTATTATCCAACACCTTGGGTGGGTCTCCTGCTATTATCCAACACCTTGGGTGGGTCTCCTGCTATTATCCAACACCTTGGGTGGGTCTCCTGCTATTATCCAACACCTTGGGTGGGTCTCCTGCTATTATCCAACACCTTGGGTGGGTCTCCTGCTATTATCCAACACCTTGGGTGGGTCTCCTGCTATTATCCAACACCTTGGGTGGGTCTCCTTGCTATTATCCAACACCTTGGGTGGGTCTCCTGCTATTATCCAACACCTTGGGTGGGTCTCCTGATATTATCCAACACCTTGGGTGGGTCTCCTGCTATTATCCAACACCTTGGGTGGGTCTCCTGCTATTATCCAACACCTTGGGTGGGTCTCCTGCTATTATCCAACACCTTGGGTGGGTCTCCTGATATTATCCAACACCTTGGGTGGGTCTCCTGCTATTATCCAACACCTTGGGTGGGTCTCCTGCTATTATCCAACACCTTGGGTGGGTCTCCTGCTATTATCCAACACCTTGGGTGGGTCTCCTGATATTATCCAACACCTTGGGTGGGTCTCCTGATATTATCCAACACCTTGGGTGGGTTTCCTGCTATTATCCAACACCTTGGGTGGGTCTCCTGCTATTATCCAACACCTTGGGTGGGTCTCCTGATATTATCCACCACCTTGGGTGGGTCTCCTGCTATTATCCAACACCTTGGGTAAGTGTTCTCCGGATGATGTCACAAGATAAGGTCCTGGCTGACGTCAGCCTCATAAGGCCTTAATGTTTAAGGAGCAGCAGCACTCGGTATTTTAAATAAAAAGTATAAGGGAATCATGCCCAGTGATATTAGTTCCCTCTGATACCTCATAACTGAGACTTCGGTAATAGTAGTAAGCCAGGAACCATCCATCAGGCTGAGAGTTAATAAGCCTGAAATAAGGATCCTATTAGAGAGTAAAGCACTTATAACCAATCTCAGCGAGAGGATGCACTAATTATGCTCAACTTTAAAATGCTTTAAATTAAGTGTAAAAGAGATTCATCACTCCAAGCCATTCTCCCTGTGAGACAATGGGTTGGCACCAGCTGAACCTTCTATTAGTGTACGTGCACGTGACTGACGCTCGCAGTGTACTGGAGCACGTGAATGGCCGCTCACCCATACCAGATTTGGCAACCCGTACCCGAAACGTCCAGTGTATAGGCTCGCTGAAGAGCCCAGGTCATCACTATTTCAAATATATTACAATGGCCGTTGTAGCGAAGTTGTGGAAAGAGTTAAAGCGAGTAGCTTTAATTTAAAGTAGGAACACATACAGTGTTATTAGATTGAGGACCAGTGAGGGTGTTATTAGACTGAGGGCCGTCCTAGTGTGTTTTATACTCCATTATGGTGGGATTTCATGTACGTAAAATTTTTAGGAGAAATTGTTATTGTTGTGCCCCATGTCCGTGTAGTCTGTTGCAGGAGAGGAGACCAGTAGCGGTCACCAGTACACGGTAGAGTGTCAGTGTGGTAACACCGGGGAGTGCCTGGCACTTGAGTATTGTGGAGTAATATTAGTGTGTGGTTTTATACAAGTGTTGTGGTCCAGGGCTGTGGTAAATGTGATTACATATATATTTATGTGGCTGACCTGTTAACGTAATTTTGGTAGACTTGTGGTGAAGTGTGAGTAACGTGGCTGTTAGGAATGACAGCTGATAGCTCGGTCGAGTAACGTATGTGACGGGAGTAATTATCGATCCGTGGGATCGATAATCACTTGCCAAAGTTGATCAGGAGTGTGTCATCTCCTTAGTGTTCCGCATTAGCATTCGATAGCTGAAGGCTACAGGTGTGTACGATATATATAATTGTAGTGTCACGAAGCCTATGTGTGTTATTACTATGGTTGCAGTAATTGGTTATTGCAACCGGGTTGCAAAGTGTGGGGCCGTGTTCTAAGTGGTAATTAGAACACAGTGTGTCAGTGCAACAGAATAGTAAAGTGTTGGGCCGTGTTCTAATATAGTGAAATTAGTGCACCTTTGGTGTGTGTGTCATTGCAAAGGGGTTGTAAACTGTTGGGCCGTGATTGTTATAAGTGCTGATCAATCACTGTGTGTTATTGTCGTTCAGTAAATTGTATGGGCCATGTTCTAGTGGTTTAGAGCACCAAGTGTGTTATTTACTGGTGTTCTGCAGTAATTGTAATTGCACCCGGATTGTAATCGTTTAAATCACCGGGTGTTGTGATTTATTGTGTGGTGGTGAACTGGTCATTGGGACGAGTACTTGCTGTTATATTTTCCTGTGTATTTGGTTGTCATCCAAGTCCAGTATTGTGTGAAAGTTGATTGAGAAGCAATTAATGTAACGTAACCAAGGCAACACCCATTGCTTATACAGAAATTGTTCTATGACAATTTGAGTAATGTAGCAGGTTGTAGGAAGACCGGGAGGGCTGAACTCTTGCATCTTAAGTACTGTCTGTTGTATATTACCTGTCAGTTGGACAGGTAGTTACGGGTTCCTGGAAGTTTAAGGTAATTAACTCCGATCAGGGGTGATCGACTCACACGAAGGCTACATTGTTTCATTAACGTTATAATTTGTTATAATTGCTGAGCCAGTGTGAAAGGTGACGTATTCGTGTATTAATTAATTCTTCATCTTCAGGATAGTAAATAATTACTCGAGGGTAGTCGAGGGTGATTGTCGTTCTCTTAGCACTTTGGACATAGAATTGTAGCAAACTATTGAGGGAGATAGTAACCTATAGCGTAACTCGTACTGGGATTAATCAGCTGTCTGGAGTACAGGATTAATCAGCTGTCTGGAGTACAGGGATTAATGGGGATTACTCACTGAATGCTCGACGGGTTGAGTGTTTGTGTAATTCCTGAGTTACTAGTGACAGTTGAACAGTTTGATCTGTCTGTGGAGACAAGATTAAGTTAACGTAAGTGTTACTTTGATATTAACGTAATCAATTAGTTATTGATTGTTGATCGTCCGAGGGACGAAGTGTTAATGTAAGAATATAATTGAGGATGGTCGCTGGAGTTGCCGGTAGCCCCATTAGTCATTGATAGTCTGCTAGTTTGATTGTATTGCAGCCACCATTGTAGGGGAGGGCTGCAAGAAGCGTAGAGGAACTGGAGGAGGTTACAGGAGGCGTGTCTCCTAACCTGCCTTGTTGTTGTTGCATTAGTGATTATAGACTTAGCATGTCTTGCTTGCTTGCTTGATTCATCTGTCATCACTCAGTATGTTCAAGTTAGTTCATTTATGCAGCACTCGTGGCTGGTGTCTAGCTGTCCGTATAGGTGTCACAAGAAGGATTTCGAGTATTGTCACTGATATTTCTTTCGTTGTTGTAGTAGTTAATACTTTATTGAATAAACTGTATTATGTTGAACACTGTTCTTTCGTTCACCCGACACATTTTACCGATGAACTATTGTTCTGCCGTGTGCCTGACATTACTATTGCTGTTCATTTGAGATTGCTTTTGAGAATTAGAGCTGAAGTCACAGCAGCAGCACAACAACTTAAATGTTGAGAGATGCCGTGACCTACTCGTTACCTTCCCTCCAGCGATATGAGAAGGTCAGCGGCCTAAGTGAAGGGGATTTCAAACTCTTGAGGTCTCAGCATTTGCTCGCGCCTAGTCAATTGTTCTTCTATGGTCTCTGGAGTAAGGAAGGAGCTGCTTACTACACTTAGCGTGTTAGCTAAGCAAGTCCTTCCTCAGGAGATCCATCTAGACATAGTTAAAGTTGACTGATGTAATATTAGAATATCACAACAAGAATAAGGTTAAAGAAATTAAATGTTTTCAAATGTCAAAATAAATTCCAAATTCAAAACAATGTTTTCACACTCCCGCATTTTTCTCCTCTAAATCCAGCAATACAATCATGCTCCCTCAACTACTCAGACCTTCTCTTAAGGGGAACATTAAACTGCCTCGCGTGAAGGGCTCAGAATGGCCCTTGATCCACCTTCTTTTTTGTCTACTCATTACGAAGATCAAGATCCGTAAGAGCTGTGACGAGGATTGGAAGCTATGTGGTGGGTAGTCCCACGCACACGCCCCAGACAACCTGTGTGGTGGGTAGTCCCACGCACACGCCCCAGACAACCTGTGTGGTGGGTAGTCCCACGCACACGCCCCAGACAACCTGTGTGGTGGGTAGTCCCACGCACACGCCCCAGACAACCTGTGTGGTGGGTAGTCCCACGCACACGCCCCAGACAACCTGTGTGGTGGGTAGTCCCACGCACACGCCCCAGACAACCTGTGTGGTGGGTAGTCCCACGCACACGCCCCAGACAACCTGTGTGGTGGGTAGTCCCACGCACACGCCCCAGACAACCTGTGTGGTGGGTAGTCCCAGGCACACGCCCCAGACAACCTGTGTGGTGGGTAGTCCCACGCACACGCCCCAGACAACCTGTGTGGTGGGTTGTCCCAGGCACACGCCCCAGACAACCTGTGTGGTGGGTAGTCCCACGCACACGCCCCAGACAACCTGTGTGGTGGGTAGTCCCACGCACACGCCCCAGACAACCTGTGTGGTGGGTAGTCATACGCACACGCCCCAGACAACCTGTGTGGTGGGTAGTCCCACGCACACACCCCAGACAACCTGTGTGGTGGGTAGTCCCACGCACACGCCCCAGACTACCTGTGTGGTGGGTAGTCCCAGGCACACGCCCCAGACAACCTGTGTGGTGGGTAGTCCCACGCACACACCCCAGACAACCTGTGTGGTGGGTAGTCCCACGCACACACCCCAGACAACCTGTGTGGTGGGTAGTCCCACGCACACGCCCCAGACAACCTGTGTGGTGGGTAGTCCCACGCACACGCCCCAGACAACCTGTGTGGTGGGTAGTCCCACGCACACGCCCCAGACAACCTGTGTGGTGGGTAGTCCCACGCACACGCCCCAGACAACCAAGCCACGACATGGTCAAAGAATTTCCCATTCATGCAGTCACGTTAGTGTGGTCACTCTGTGTGTGTGAAGATCACTAATAATATCTCCATAGAGTCCAGTACATAGTTCCTCAACGATGCCACTCTTGCCTCAGAGTGCCTCTTGGATGCCTCTAGGATAATCTAAGAACAATTGGTCAATGTTGACCAAACAACACATCAGAAGATGAGAGACCACGACGTTTCAGACCATTATCAAGACGTGTGACTTGACCATTATGACGACATAATAATGGTCCAGGACGGACCGAAACGTCGTCGTCTCTCCATCTTCTGATGTGTGGTTTGGTCATCATATCCTCAGCCCCGTTATTGTGACCCAAGGTCAGCAATGGGTCAATATTGACACAGACGTGAGTCAAGCATGGGTGAAGTAGTCTCCTCCAACTCACAAATTAATATTCATGTTAAAAATAAATCCTGTAAGACGTTCGCATAATTGACCCAGTAATTCACTCATGTGAGCATACAAGACACTCATGTGAGCATACAAGACACTCATGTGAGCATACATGACACTCATGTGAACATACAAGACACTCTTGTGAGCATACAAGACACTCATGTGAGCATACAAGACACTCATGTGAGTATACAAGACACTCATGTGAGCATACATGACACTCATGTGAGCATACAAGACACTCATGTGAGCATACACTCATGTGAGCATACATGACACTCATGTGAGCATACAAGACACTCATGTGAGCATACACGACACTCATGTGAGTATACAAGACACTCATGTGAGCATACATGACACTCATGTGAGCATACACTCATGTGAGCATACATGACACTCATGTGAGCATACAAGACACTCATGTGAGCATACATGACACTCATGTGAGCATACAAGACACTCATGTGAGCATACAAGACACTCATGTGAGTATACAAGACACTCATGTGAGCATACAAGACACTCATGTGAGCATACACTCATGTGAGCATACATGACACTCATGTGAGCATACAAGACACTCATGTGAGCATACAAGACACTCATGTGAGTATACAAGACACTCATGTGAGCATACAAGACACTCATGTGAACATACGAGTCACTCATGTGAGCATACAAGACACTCATGTGAGCATACATGACACTCATGTGAGCATACAAGACACTCATGTGAGCATACAAGACACTCATGTGAGCATACAAGACACTCATGTGAGCATACAAGACACTCATGTGAGCATACATGACACTCATGTGAGCATACATGACACTCATGTGAGCATACAAGACACTCATGTGAGCATACATGACACTCATGTGAGCATACAAGACACTCATGTGAGCATACAAGACACTCATGTGAGCATACAAGACACTCATGTGAGCATACATGACACTCATGTGAGCATACATGACACTCATGTGAGCATACAAGACACTCATGTGAGCATACAAGACACTCATGTGAGCATACAAGACACTCATGTGAGCATACATGACACTCATGTGAGCATACATGACACTCATGTGAGCATACAAGACACTCATGGGAGCATACATGACACTCATGTGAGCATACAAGACACTCATGTGAGCATACAAGACACTCATGTGAGCATACAAGACACTCATGTGAGCATACAAGACTCTCATGTGAGCATACAAGCCACTCATGTGAGCATACACTCATGTGAGCATACACTCATGTGAGCATACACTCATGTGAGCATACACTCATGTGAGCATACACTCATGTGAGCATACACTCATGTGAGCATACACTCATGTGAGCATACACTCATGTGAGCATACACTCATGTGGGCATACACTCATGTGAGCATACAAGACACTCATGTGAGCATACAAGACACTCATGAGAGCATACAAGACACTCATGTCAGCATACAAGACACTCATGTCAGCATACAAGACACTCATGTCAGCATACACGACACTCATGTGAGCATACAAGACACTCATGTGAGCATACCAGACACTCATGTCAGCATACAAGACACTTATGTGAGCATACATGACACTCATGTCAGCATACAAGACACTCATGTGAGCATACAAGACACTCATGTGAGCATACACGACACTCATGTGAGCATACCAGACACTCAGGTCAGCATACAAGACACTCATGTGAGCATACACTCATGTGAGCATACAAGACACTCATGTGAGCATACACGACACTCATGTCAGCATACATGACACTCATGTCAGCATACATGACACTCATGTGAGCATACACTCATGTGAGCATACAAGACACTCATGTGAGCATACATGACACTCATGTCAGCATACATGACACTCATTTCAGCATACATGACACTCATGTGAGCATACATGACACTCATGTGAGCATACAAGACACTCATGTGAGCATACAAGACACTCATGTGAGCATACAAGACACTCATGTGAGCATACAAGACACTCATGCGAGCATACAAGACACTCATGTGAGCATACAAGACACTCATGTCAGCATACACGACACTCATGTCAGCATACACGACACTCATGTGAGCATACAAGACACTCATGTGAGCATACAAGACACTCATGTGAGCATACATGACACTCATGTGAGCATACAAGACACTCATGTGAGCATACAAGACACTCATGTGAGCATACAAGACACTCATGTCAGCATACACGACACTCATGTCAGCATACACGACACTCATGTCAGCATACAAGACACTCATGTCAGCATACAAGACACTCATGTCAGCATACACGACACTCATGTCAGCATACACGACACTCATGTCAGCATACACGACACTCATGTCAGCATACATGACACTCATGTCAGCATACATGACACTCATGGGAGCATACATGACACTCATGTGAGCATACATGACACTCATGTGAGCATACAAGACACTCATGTGAGCATACAAGACACTCATGTGAGCATACAAGACACTCATGTCAGCATACAAGACACTCATGTGGGCATACACGACACTCATGTCAGCATACAAGACACTCATGTCAGCATACAAGACACTCATGTCAGCATACAAGACACTTATGTCAGCATACAAGACACTCATGTGAACATACAAGACACTCATGTGAGCATACAAGACACTCATGTGAGCATACAAGACACTCATGTGAGCATACACGACACTCATGTCAGCATACAAGACACTCATGTGAGCATACAAGACACTCATGTGAGCATACACGACACTCATGTGAGCATACCAGACAATCATGTCAGCATACAAGACACTCATGTGAGCATACACTCATGTGAGCATACAAGACACTCATGTGAGCATACAAGACACTCATGTGAGCATACAAAACACTCATGTGAGCATACAAGACACTCATGTGAGCATACACTCATGTGAGCATACAAGACACTCATGTAAGAATACACTCATGTGAGCATACACTCATGTGAGCATACACTCATGTGAGCATACACTCATGTGAGCATACAAGACACTCATGTGAGCATACAAGACAATCATGTGAGCATACAAGACACTCATGTGAGCATACAAGACACTCATGTGAGCATACAAGACACTCATGTGAGCATACAAGACACTCATGTGAGCATACAAGTCACTCATGTGAGCATACAAGACACTCATGTGAGCATACAAGACACTCATGTGAGCATACAAGACACTCATGTGAGCATACAAGACACTCATGTAAGCATACAAGACACTCATGTGAGCATACAAGACACTCATGTGAGTATACACTCATGTGAGCATACAAGACACTCATGTGAGCATACACGACACCCATGTGAGCATACAAGACACTCATGTGAGCATACAAGACACTCATGTGAGCATACAAGACACTCATGTGAGCATACAAGACACTCATGTGAACATACAAGACACTCATGTGAGCATACAAGACACTCATGTGAGCATACAAGACACTCATGTGAACATACAAGACACTCATGTGAGCATACAAGACACCCATGTGAGCATACAAGACACTCATGTGAGCATACAAGACACTCATGTGAGCATACAAGACACTCATGTGAGCATACAAGACACCCATGTGAGCATACAAGACACTCATGTGAGCATACAAGACACTCATGTGAGCATACAAGACACTCATGTGAGCATACAAGACACTCATGTGAACATACAAGACACTCATGTGAGCATACAAGACACTCATGTGAGCATACACTCATGTGAGCATACAAGACACTCATGTGAGCATACACTCATGTGAGCATACAAGACACTCATGCCAGCATACAAGACACTCACGTCAGCATACAAGACACTCATGTGAGCATACATGACACTCATGTGAGCATACATGACACTCATGTGAGCATACAAGACACTCATGGGAGCATACATGACACTCATGTGAGCATACAAGACACTCATGTGAGCATACAAGACACTCATGTGAGCATACAAGACACTCATGTGAACATACAAGACACTCATGTGAGCATACAAGACACTCATGTGAGCATACACTCATGTGAGCATACAAGACACTCATGTGAGCATACACTCATGTGAGCATACAAGACACTCATGCCAGCATACAAGACACTCACGTCAGCATACAAGACACTCATGTGAGCATACATGACACTCATGTGAGCATACATGACACTCATGTGAGCATACAAGACACTCATGGGAGCATACATGACACTCATGTGAGTATACACTCATGTGAGCATACAAGACACTCATGTGAGCATACACGACACCCATGTGAGCATACAAGACACTCATGTGAGCATACAAGACACTCATGTGAGCATACAAGACACTCATGTGAGCATACAAGACACTCATGTGAGCATACAAGACACTCATGTGAACATACAAGACACTCATGTGAGCATACAAGACACTCATGTGAGCATACACTCATGTGAGCATACAAGACACTCATGTGAGCATACACTCATGTGAGCATACAAGACACTCATGCCAGCATACAAGACACTCACGTCAGCATACAAGACACTCATGTGAGCATACATGACACTCATGTGAGCATACATGACACTCATGTGAGCATACAAGACACTCATGGGAGCATACATGACACTCATGTGAGCATACAAGACACTCATGTGAGCATACAAGACACTCATGTGAGCATACAAGACACTCATGTGAGCATACAAGACTCTCATGTGAGCATACAAGCCACTCATGTGAGCATACACTCATGTGAGCATACAAGACACTTATGTGAGCATACACTCATGTGAGCATACAAGACACTCATGTGAGCATACACTCATGTGAGCATACAAGACACTTATGTGAGCACACAAGACACTCATGTAAGCATACAAGACACTCATGTGAGCATACAAGACACTCATGTGAGAATACACGACACCCATGTGAGCATACAAGACACTCATGTGAGCATACACTCATGTGAGCATACAAGACACTCATGTGAGCATACACTCATGTGAGCATACAAGACACTTATGTGAGCATACAAGACACTCATGTAAGCATACAAGACACTCATGTGAGCATACAAGACACTCATGTGAGCATACAAGACACTCATGTGAGCATACAAGACACTCATGTGAGCATACAAGACACTCATGTGAGCATACAAGACACTCATGTGAGCATACACTCATGTGAGCATACAAGACACTCATGTGAGCATACACTCATGTGAGCATACAAGACACTTATGTGAGCATAC
>NC_091224.1:2685944-2695944 GCF_040958095.1 Procambarus clarkii
AGTAGCTATCTACGCTAGCCTAAGGGAAGGCCAGTAGCTACCTACGCTAGCCTAAGGGAAGGCCAGAGGCTACCTACGCTAGCCTAAGGGAAGGCCAGTAGATACCTACGCTAGCCTAAGGAAAGGCCAGTAGCTACCTACGCTAGCCTAAGGGAAGGCCAGTAGCTACCTACGCTAGCCTAAGGGAAGGCCAGTAGCTACCTACGCTAGCCTAAGGGAAGGCCAGTAGCTACCTACGCTAGCCTAAGGGAAGGCACATAGCTACCTACGCTAGCCTAAGGGAAGGCCAGTAGCTACCTACGCTAGCCTAAGGGAAGGCCAGTAGCTACCTACGCTAGCCTAAGGGAAGGCCAGAGGCTACCTACGCTAGCCTAAGGGAAGGCCAGTAGATACCTACGCTAGCCTAAGGGAAGGCCAGTAGCTACCTACGCTAGCCTAAGGGAAGGCCAGTAGCTACCTACGCTAGCCTAAGGGAAGGCACATAGCTACCTACGCTAGCCTAAGGGAAGGCCAGTAGCTACCTACGCTAGCCTAAGGGAAGGCCAGTAGCTACCTACGCTAGCCTAAGGGAAGGCCAGTAGCTATCTACGCTAGCCTAAGGGAAGGCCAGTAGCTACCTACGCTAGCCTAAGGGAAGGCCAGAGGCTACCTACGCTAGCCTAAGGGAAGGCCAGTAGATACCTACGCTAGCCTAAGGAAAGGCCAGTAGCTACCTACGCTAGCCTAAGGGAAGGCCAGTAGCTACCTACGCTAGCCTAAGGGAAGGCCAGTAGCTACCTACGCTAGCCTAAGGGAAGGCCAGTAGCTACCTACGCTAGCCTAAGGGAAGGCACATAGCTACCTACGCTAGCCTAAGGGAAGGCCAGTAGCTACCTACGCTAGCCTAAGGGAAGGCCAGTAGCTACCTACGCTAGCCTAAGGGAAGGCCAGAGGCTACCTACGCTAGCCTAAGGGAAGGCCAGTAGATACCTACGCTAGCCTAAGGGAAGGCCAGTAGCTACCTACGCTAGCCTAAGGGAAGGCCAGTAGCTACCTACGCTAGCCTAAGGGAAGGCACATAGCTACCTACGCTAGCCTAAGGGAAGGCCAGTAGCTACCTACGCTAGCCTAAGGGAAGGCCAGTAGCTACCTACGCTAGCCTAAGGGAAGGCCAGTAGCTACCTACGCTAGCCTAAGGGAAGGCCAGTAGCTACCTACGCTAGCCTAAGGGAAGGCCAGTAGCTACCTACGCTAGCCTAAGGGAAGGCCAGTAGCTACCTACGCTAGCCTAAGGGAAGGCCAGTAGCTACCTACGCTAGCCTAAGGGAAGGCCAGTAGCTACCTACGCTAGCCTAAGGGAAGACCAGTAGCTACCTACGCTAGCCTAAGGGAAGGCCAGTAGCTACCTACGCTAGCCTAAGGGAAGGCCAGTAGCTACCTACGCTAGCCTAAGGGAAGGCCAGTAGCTACCTACGCTAGCCTACATAAAGAAGGCAGCAGAATGTTGGTCTTGAGAGGAATTTTCTCTCAAAGGAAACAAAATGATTTTGTTGTGACGCGACGGAAGGAAAAAACATCCTGAATGAGTTTGTTTTGGTTGGTGGTTGTTCTGACTATGGGGGGGGGGGTGTTGTGGTGGGGGGGGGGCTGTGGGTGTTGTGGTGGGGGCTGTGGGTGTTGTGGTGGGGGGCTGTGGGTGTTGTGGTGGGGGGCTGTGGGTGTTGTGGTGGGGGGGGGGGCTTTGGGTGTTGTGGTGGTGGGGGGCTGTGGGTGTTGTGGTGGGGGGCTGTGGTTGTTGTGGTGGGGGGGGGCTGTGGGTGTTGTGGTGGTGGCTGTGGTGGTTGTGGTGGTGGTGGGGGGCTGTGGGTGTTGTGGTGGGGGGGGGCTGTGGGTGTTGTGGTGGGGGGGGGGCTGTGGGTGTTGTGGTGGTGGGGGGCTGTGGGTGTTGTGGTGGGGGGGCTGTGGGTGTTGTGGTGGTGGGGCTGTGGGTGTTGTGGTGAGGGTGGGACTGTGGGTGTTGTGGTGGTGAGGGGCTGTGGGTGTTGTGGTGGTGGGGGGCTGTGGGTGTTGTGGTGGTGGGGGGCTGTGGGTGTTGTGGTGGGGGGGCTGTGGGTGTTGTGGTGGTGGGGGGCTGTGGGTGTTGTGGTGGTGGGGGGCTGTGGGTGTTGTGGTGGTGGGGGGTTGTGGGTGTTGTGGTGGTGGGGGGCTGTGGGTGTTGTGGTGGTGGGGCTGTGGGTGTTGTGGTGGTGGGGCTGTGGTTGTTGTGGTGAGGGTGGGACTGTGGGTGTTGTGGTGGTGAGGGGCTGTGGTTGTTGTGGTAGTGGTGGTTGTTGTGGTGGTGGGGGGCTGTGGTTGTTGTGGTGGGGGGGGGGGCTGTGGGTGTTGTGGTGGTGGGGGGCTGTGGGTGTTGTGGTGGTGGTGGTGCTGTGGTTGTTGTGGTGGTGGGGGGCTGTGGTTGTTGTGGTGGGGGGGGGGCTGTGGGTGTTGTGGTGGTGGGGGGCTGTGGGTGTTGTGGTGGGGGGGCTGTGGGTGTTGTGGTGAGGGTGGGACTGTGGGTGTTGTGGTGGTGAGGGGCTGTGGTTGTTGTGGTAGTGGTGGTTGTTGTGGTGGTGGTGCTGTGGTTGTTGTGGTGGTGGGGGGCTGTGGTTGTTGTGGTAGTGGTGGTGCTGTGGTTGTTGCGGTGGTGGGGGGCTGTGGTTGTTGTGGTAGTGGTGGTGCTGTGGTTGTTGTGGTGGTGGGGGCTGTGGGTGTTGTGGTGGGGGGGGCTGTGGGTGTTGTGGTGGTGGTGGTGGTGCTGTGAGTGTTGTGGTGGTGAGGGGCTGTGGTTGTTGTGGTAGTGGTGGTTGTTGTGGTGGTGGTGCTGTGGTTGTTGTGGTGGTGGGGGGCTGTGGTTGTTGTGGTAGTGGTGGTGCTGTGGTTGTTGTGGTGGTGGGGCTGTGGGTGTTGTGGTGGTGGGGGGCTGTGGTTGTTGTGGTAGTGGTGGTTGTTGTGGTGGTGGGGCTGTGGGTGTTGTGGTGGTGGGGGGCTGTGGGTGTCGTGGTGGGGGGCTGTGGTTGTTGTGGTGGTGGGGGGCTGTGGTTGTTGTGGTGGTGGGGGGCTGTGGTTGTTGTGGTAGTGGTGGTGCTGTGGTTGTTGTGGTGGTGGGGCTGTGGGTGTTGTGGTTGTTGGGGGCTGTGGGTGTTGTGGTGGGGGGGGGGCTGTGGTTGTTGTGGTGGGGGGGCTGGTGTTGGGGGGCTGTGGGTGTTGTCGTGGGGGGGGGCTGTGGGTGTCGTGGTGGTGGGGGGGCTGTGGGTGTCGTGGTGGTGGGGGGGCTGTGGGTGGAGCCTTTCCTCTTCCCTAGCCTTTAGCTGGGGGAGGAATACATAACAACCAGCTGGGGAGAGGAATACATAACAACCAGCTGGGAGAGGAATACATAACAACCAGCTGGGAGAGGAATACATAACAACCAGCTGGGGGAGGAATACATAACAACCAGCTGGGAGAGGAATACATAACAACCAGCTGGGGAGAGGAATACATAACAACCAGCTGGGGGAGGAATACATAACAACCAGCTGGGGGAGGAATACATAACAACCAGCTGGGAGAGAGGGATACATAACAACCAGCTGGGAGAGAGGAATACATAACAACCAGCTGGGGGAGGAATACATAACAACCAGCTGGGAGAGGAATACATAACAACCAGCTGGGAGAGGAATACATAACAACCAGCTGGGAGAGGAATACATAACAACCAGCTGGGGGAGGAATACATAACAACCAGCTGGGAGAGGAATACATAACAACCAGCTGGGGAGAGGAATACATAACAACCAGCTGGGGGAGGAATACATAACAACCAGCTGGGGGAGGAATACATAACAACCAGCTGGGAGAGAGGGATACATAACAACCAGCTGGGAGAGAGGAATACATAACAACCAGCTGGGGGAGGAATACATAACAACCAGCTGGGAGAGGAATACATAACAACCAGCTGGGGGAGGAATACATAACAACCAGCTGGGAGAGGAATACATAACAACCAGCTGGGGAGAGGAATACATAACAACCAGCTGGGGGAGGAATACATAACAACCAGCTGGGGGAGGAATACATAACAACCAGCTGGGAGAGAGGGATACATAACAACCAGCTGGGAGAGAGGAATACATAACAACCAGCTGGGGGAGGAATACATAACAACCAGCTGGGGAGAGGAATACATAACAACCAGCTGGGAGAGGAATACATAACAACCAGCTGGGGGAGAGGGATACATAACAACCAGCTGGGAGAGGAATACATAACAACCAGCTGGGGAGAGGAATACATAACAACCAGCTGGGGGAGGAATACATAACAACCAGCTGGGGGAGAGGGATACATAACAACCAGCTGGGGGGAGGAATACATAACAACCAGCTGGGGGAGGAATACATAACAACCAGCTGGGGGAGAGAGGAATACATAACAACCAGCTGGGGGAGGAATACATAACAACCAGCTGGGGGACCAATACATAACCAGCTGGGGAGAGGAATACATAACAACCAGCTGGGAGAGGAATACATAACAACCAGCTGGGAGAGGAATACATAACAACCAGCTGTCATAATTACACTGGCCGGGCAAGACAAAGATTAACGACTTTCTCTAGAATGTTATTACAGATCAGCCGGGCTGGATCAGCATGACGCTGATCTCTTAATCCCACGTGGAAGGAACTCAAATTCCTTGACTGGAATTCCTTGACCAACTTAGCTGTGGGAGACGCACAGAGAGCCGGCACCTGCTTCTCTTCAGTGCCATGTTGAGGGCTTTATCCTCCACGTCACTCCCGGCCTTGACACAGCGGTCATCTCTCTAACACTCCAGCCTTGACCTGTTGTGTTGCCTCCACCTTGTGCATGGTCAACACCCCGGATGACAACACACAAGGAAGGCTCACATCTATATTACTCTCAAACTAGCAGCTTAACACTTAACTAATTAGCTGAAGAACACTTAAATGTTCTTTGTAATATTCTCACTCGAGTCATTAAGGTCAGGAATATCTTTCATTCTTGTTGATATGACTTGCCTACAGGTTGTCTCTATGGAAGTATCTGGTCTACAAAGTTTAACAGCCTTGAAAGTTTGGAAAAGGTTTACAACTGACTAAAATATTACTATTTTACAAATAGTAATAGAGAACTAGATCCAAATTAGTCAGTTTCTATTACAGAATTATGCCACTATAAACAAGTTGAGTCGTAGATATGAGGAATGCTTGTCCGATAATACAATGAGTGATTTTAGTGTATAATACTGTATTATGTCTCCTTGTAAGGTGGTGTATATGTTTCCCACTAGATTAAAGAGGAAGTATTTAGCGTGTAGAGAGATGACGTGAGGAGTGACCTAAGGTGTCCTCGACATTTATGGAGTTCAATAATACAACTGACAACAATTATAGGCGGGAGATTTACACGAACAATTGTATTCACTTTACCTGATGGAACTGAGTGTCCCAGAACAACGTTTGGGTGATGCTGTGGATGCTGGAGGCCCTTCATCTCCCACTGAGAGCCTGTCAGTGGGGGGGGGGGGGGGGTAAAGCATCCTCTCCACAGATGTGATCTCATCTTCAGAAGACAATAAGAGACCGTCCGGTACACAGGGGAACACAGACACACACATACATTTCGTCCGCAACACAGGGGGCACTATGATATCAGATCTTATACCACAGCGGATGAAAAGATGGAAGCGTAAGTCTTTTCTATGGCTGCTGCAACACTGATGACAACTCGGGGTTGTCGCCCCTGACGTTGATGTCTGTTAATGACTCCTGGCGTGATGATAGAGCGTTGTCTGGCGTTACTTCTTACTACCATGTTAAGTAACGGTGAGGGACACTTGACAGTGGTTACTGTCAACGGTGAGGGACACTTGACAGTGGTTACTATCAACGGTGAGGGACACTTGACAGTGGTTACTGTCAACGGTGAGGGACACTTGACAGTGGTTACTGTCAACGGTGAGGGACACTTGACAGTGGTTACTATCAACGGTGAGGGACACTTGACAGTGGTTACTGTCAACGGTGAGGGACACTTGACAGTGGTTACTGTCAACGGTGAGGGACACTTGACAGTGGTTACTATCAACGGTGAGGGACACTTGACAGTGGTTACTGTCAACGGTGAGGGACACTTGACAGCGGTTACTGTCAACGGTGAGGGACACTTGACAGCGGTTACTCTCAACGGTGAGGGACACTTGACAGCGGTTACTGTCAACGGTGAGGGACCCTTGACAGTGGTTACTGTCAACGGTGAGGGACACTTGACAGTGGTTACTGTCAACGGTGAGGGACACTTGACAGTGGTTACTGTCAACGGTGAGGGACACTTGACAGTGGTTACTGTCAACGGTGAGGGACACTTGACAGTGGTTACTGTCAACGGTGAGGGACCCTTGACAGTGGTTACTGTCAACGGTGAGGGACACTTGACAGTGGTTACTGTCAACGGTGAGGGACACTTGACAGTGGTTACTGTCAACGGTGAGGGACACTTGACAGCGGTTACTGTCAACGGTGAGGGACACTTGACAGCGGTTACTCTCAACGGTGAGGGACACTTGACAGCGGTTACTCTCAACGGTGAGGGACACTTGACAGTGGTTACTGTCAACGGTGAGGGACACTTGACAGTGGTTACTGTCAACGGTGAGGGACCCTTGACAGTGGTTTCTGTCAACGGTGAGGGACATAAACTGACGCTGGTGTTCTAACTCAGTTCGTCTCTGTCTATTACTTTTTAATATATTCAAATTTAATCTACATAAATTAAAATGTAAATGTTCGTTTGTTCAAAACCGCTGATCTCCCAAAGTTCTTCACCGATTTCTTCTACATTTTGACACAACGTTCTATTCGCATCTGAGCAGGTTCTTGTATACATATTATATACATGTCACGTCTGTGACGGGGAAACTAATATGCTTTTTCGGAAAACAGCGCTGTACTAAATATGTTACTATTCCATTTAAATTTTCTGATTGCTCTCATAAAAAGAATTTTAATAGATTTCGATTTATTTTCATTTTGATTTAATTATTTTGTGTGACATTGCGTTGGAACTGAGCTGTGTTGTTTACCATATGTTCATTTTATGACTATAGTTTTTTTGTATAAAAAAACTATTGTTTTTAAATAAAAAAAAAATTGTTTTGTTTCTCATTTCGTTTTTTAACAGCTTTCCTTATATTTCAGTGATGGGAAAATCAGATCATTTGAAGTTCCCAATTTTCTGATTGGAACATCAGATCATTTGGGAATGCATCGGACGAGGGAGTGGGGAATGGTGGGGAGGACGAGGGGACGACAGTGGGGGATGGTGGGGAGGACGTGGTGACGGGGGAGGGGAGGAATGGTGGGGAGGAGTGGGAGAGACAGGGGAAGGTTGCTGTGGCTGGGTACAGCTAGTTATGAAATAAAGATCAAATTTTCGTACTCTTCCGATTTTTTTTTAAACAGAAGCCATTGTCTGAGCGGCGTTCATTAATCAGTAACATCCTTGTTGACGTCTACTGGCGGTATCTTACAAGACACTGGCCGGAACTTGAGTGACGTCTACTGGCGGTATCTTACAAGACACTGGCCGGAACTTGAGTGCCCGGATGAGTGCCGCAATAATCTCTTGGTCAAAGATCTTCCTCGACCTTTATATCAGAGACGGACGTCAATGGGACCCACATATCCCCAACCTTTAAGCTGACCTTTAACTATTAAAATGTCATAATAGTTTCTACACCAACATTCCAACATTTTATGCCATGATAAATTAATATTAGAACAGTCTTTAGGTACTTAATTAAACCGCTCAATCAATTAGTTTAATTCAGTAACCTACTCTGGTTTACTGAATACTTCAGTAAGTCAGTATACAGTAAACTTTAACGCAGAACTTATAGACTGTAAATTATTTTATGACCGCAAACATGACTTTTATTGGTCTAGGGACCGCGAGAAGGGTCTTCAAATGCTCCCTTCAGAAATTAGTTAATTACAAAGGGTCATTAGACCCAAAGGATCATTACTCGGCCACAAAAAGTTATTAATCATGAATGAATATTTTTTTATTGTTTTTCGAAAAGTTGATTTTTACCCTAGCAAAAATATTAATTTTTCAAAAATGATTATTATCAGGGTGTACAGGTGATCCCTATTATTATTATTATTATTATTATTATTATTATTATTATTATTATTATTATATCTATTTATTTTTTAGAATTAAACAAATATTTCAATATTTTTCTGTTGGGAATCTAAGTAATTTAGGATTTTTTTCAAAACTTATAGATCAAATTTGAAGCCTGGACGTGTACACACTGGTGGCATGAACCCTGGACGTGTACACTCTGGCGACATGAAGCCTGGACGTGTGCACTCTGGCGGCATGAAGCCTGGACGTGTACACTCTGGTGGTATCAAGCCTGGACGTGTGCACTCTGGCGGCATGAAGCCTGGACGTGTACACTCTGGTGGTATGAAGCCTGGACGTGTGCACTCTGGCGGCATGAAGCCTGGACGTGTACACTCTGGTGGTATGAAGCCTGGACGTGTGCACTCTGGCGGCATGAAGCCTGGACGTGTACACTCTGGCGGCATGAAGCCTGGACGTGTACACTCTGGTGGTATCAAGCCTGGACGTGTGCACTCTGGCGGCATGAAGCCTGGACGTGTACACTCTGGTGGTATGAAGCCTGGACGTGTGCACTCTGGCGGCATGAAGCCTGGACGTGTACACTCTGGCGGCATGAAGCCTGGACGTGTACACTCTGGTGGTATCAAGCCTGGACGTGTGCACTCTGGCGGCATGAAGCCTGGACGTGTGCACTCTGGCGGCATGAAGCCTGGACGTGTACACTCTGGTGGTATCAAGCCTGGACGTGTACACTCTGGCGGCATGAAGCCTGGACGTGTACACTCTGGTGGTATGAAGCCTGGACGTGTGCACTCTGGCGGCATGAAGCCTGGACGTGTACACTCTGGCGGCATGAAGCCTGGACGTGTACACTCTGGCGGCATGAAGCCTGGACGTGTACACTCTGGCGGCATGAAGCCTGGACGTGTACACTCTGGCGGCATGAAGCCTGGACGTGTACACTCTGGCGGCATGAAGCCTGGACGTGTACACTCTGGCGGCATGAAGCCTGGACGTGTGCACTCTGGCGGCATGAAGCCTGGACGTGTGCACTCTGGCGGCATGAAGCCTGGACGTGCTAATATTTTGCCTTGAGAATTAATAGCACTTGTAATCCCCTTGTAGTGGGGCCCATCTGAGCACATGAGATGTACATATCCTGAAATATGAGGTGTACATATCCTGAAATATGAGGTGTACATATCCTGAAATATGAGGTGTACATATCCTGAAATATGAGGTGAACATATCCTGAAATATAAGGTGCATATATCCTGAAATGAGAGATACTACTTACGATTAAGACAAACTTAATTAATAAATAGTTTCCTATTCTCAGCCACGCTAGGCCTACTAACTCCTTTTTTTAAGTATCAGGCAGTGATATGTGCTTCACATTGTGTCAACCATGGCCCGAGTGACTGCTGGGGTGGTGGAGTTTCCTGACATTTCCCCCGGGAAGGTTTCCCTGGTAATGTGATATTAGACTCCTGTGGCCCACACCTTGCCTGCTCCTTCACTGTTGTCAGTGTCCGCCTTGTGGATGGACACATGTTACTGTAATGTATTATTAATTACCACGAACCGTTATAACATAGCTCCAACAGCAATATTAGGGCTTATAATGGGGTGAATAACTGATAGATATCTTGTATAATATAACCCCAGCCACAGTGTGCAATATATCCTGGTAACGTTTGATGTTGTTCACCAGAGTTCAAATTAACATGGAAATAGAGTGTGTATTGCCATGACATATTGGACACACATATATATATACATGGCAGCAGCGCGTGAGCCTCGAGTAGTGTGTCGGGGAGTAATGTGAACAAATTTAG